>NC_053041.3:584454700-584754700 GCF_002575655.3 Aegilops tauschii subsp. strangulata
GAAGGAGTTGGAGAGGGAGAAGGAAAGAGAGGGGTGCGCCGCCCCTCCCTAGTCCAATTCGGACTTGCCAGGGGGGGCGTGGCCACCCCTTGAGGCCCTTCTCTCCTTTCCCGTATGGCCCATTAAGGCCCACTACTTCCCACGGCGAATTCCCGTAACTCTCCGGTACTCCGAAAAATACCCGAATCACTCAGAACCTTTCCGATGTCCGAATATAGCCTTCCAATATATCGATCTTTACCTCTCGACCATTTCGAGACTCCTCATCATGTCCGTGATCTCATCCGGGACTCCGAACAAACTTCGGTCATCAAATCACATAACTCATAATACAAATCGTCATCGAACATTAAGCGTGCGGACCCTACGGGTTCGAGAACTATGTAGACATGACCGAGACTCATCTCCGGTCAATAACCAATAGCGGAACCTGGATGCTCATATTGGCTCCTACATATTTTACGAAGATCTTTATCGGTCAAACCGCATAACAACATATGTTGTTCCCTTTGTCATCGGTATGTTACTTGCCCGAGATTCGTTTGTCGGTTTCCTCCGGGGTCCTCTCGTACGGTAACTTCTCTAGAGGCTTGGGCGGTGGACCGTATCTGTAATGCCTCCCGCCTCTGCCTGTACTGCTAGACGCCGGAGCAGACGGGGCGGCTGCGGCTGTCTTCTTTCGTGCTTGCTTACGAGGCGGAGGAGAAGGAGTACGACGCGCCGGAGTAGCCGTGGCAGCGGCGGGTCTCTTCCGCCCTTGCTGGCGAGGCGGAGAAGGAGGAGGCTGGTGGCTGCTTGGGCTCGCCGGCGCAGGCGTAGAAGGAGGCGGAGTGCCGCCACGCGCCGGAGAAGGAGGCTGAGTGCCCTGATCGTCACTCGCGAGAGGAGGAGGCGGTGGAGGAGGTGGAGTGCCCTTACTCGGTGGCGGAGGAGGAGGAGGCGGAGGCCTCCAGTTCGGAAGGTTGATGAGATCCTTCCGCCATAGGCATGGAGTCGTCAGACAAGAACCCAGCCGAGTCTCCCCTTCACCCGTAGGGTGGTCAAGCTGGAGGTCCTCAAATCCTTCTGTGATTTCGTCCACCATCACCCTAGCATATCCTTCTGGAATCAGACGACAGTGAAAAGTTGCGCCAGGTTGAGGAGGTGCAACAGAGCCAACAGCCGCCTTGACTTTCAATTGCATCCACTGCGTCATAAGGTGGCAATTCTGAGACTCCGTGATAGAATCTACGGGGTAGCTAGCAGCAGGAGCCGTGAAGACAGGCTGAACCAGCTCGGTGGAAGCCTGGCTGCTTCTCCGCTGAGATGGCGGGGTAGCTTCGGGGGTAGTTTCGGCAGGTCGCTTGCTACGATTTGCTTCTCGCTCCTCTATCGCTTGCACCCTTGCGTGCAGCGCCTGCAGTTGGTCATGCTCCACTTTCTTCCTCCTCTCCTGGCTTTTGTAACCGCCTGCGTCCGGAAAACCAGCCTTCCACGGAAGGGAGCCTGGCGTGCCTCGTGTCCGTCCAGGGTGCTCAGGATTCCCGAGGGCCATTGTGAGCTCATCGTTCTCTCTGTCTGGAACGAACGTCCCTTCCTGCGCTGCATCGATATAGTACTTAAGCTTCTTGACGGGTATTGCAAGTTGCTCGTCCGTCCAACGGCACTTCCCTGTTACAGGGTCCAAGGTTCCGCCAGCCCCGAAGAACCAAGTCCGGCAACGGTCTGGCCAGTTCATTGTCTCTGGTTCGATCCCTTTATCAAGCAGATCCCTCTCAGCCTTGGCCCACTTAGGCCGGGCTTCGAGGTAGACACCTGACCCCGTGCGATGGTGAAGCTTCTTCTTCGCAGCATTTTGCTTGTTTGTCGCTGACATCTTCTTACTCTTTTCCGATGTCTTGTGGGCCACAAATGCGGGCCATTGATCTTTGATCTTCTCATATTTGCCGATGAATTCTGGTGTCTCTTCTTTGTCAACAAACCTTTTCAGCTCATTCTTCCACCTCCTGAATAGGTCTGCCATCTTCTTAAGAGCATGAGACTTGATTAATTGCTCTATAACTGGCTTCTCCGGATCCTCCTCTGGCGGTAGGGTGAAATTTGCCTTCAGCTCAGTCCAAACATCATCTTTCTGCATATCAGTGACATAAGACACCTCAGGGTCTTCTTTCTTAGGCTTATACCATTGGTGGATGCTGATCGGGATCTTGTCCCTAACAAGAACCCCGCACTGAGCAGAAAAGGCTTCCTTTGTCCGGATGGGTTCAATCGGTTGGCCGTCGCGCGCGATTGATGTGATCTCAAACCTTTCATCCGCGCGCAAATTTTTCTTCGGGCCTCGTCTCTTTACCAAAGTTGTGCTCGATCCGGAGGGCTAGAAAAAAGAAGAAAGACGAGAGTTAATTAATATGTGTACATACCAAAACAATGAATGCATCAATTAGCTAGTCAGCTCAGGCTTAACTAATATATTTACCTGGCTGGACTCTATTAGGTCACCGGAGCCGTCAACACGGGCTCCTTCTTGCACCAGCATTAGGTCACCGGAGCTAGCATCATCATGTGTTTCCTCCTCCATTCTTTGATCATCGCAACCTGCTTCTTCACCCTGTTCTTCCAGACCATCATTGTCGTTAAGATACGACAAGATGACATCACCTCCGGCTAAGATTATGTCCCCCAACACCTCTTCTGCTTCCTCGTCTCGTCCGTGCTACATTGTTTCTGCAAATATTACAACATGGCAATTATTACACAAACATGACATCGGTGGCAAACGTAGACCTAGCTTATTCCGGGTTTGGGGTGGCCTCGACAACGCTTCAAGGGTAGGGGCGCGGCGGGAGGGGGTAGGAGACCGACATCGTTTTTTTTCTAGGGTTTGGGTGTCCTCGAGAGTTTTGGTCGAGCGAGAGGGTCGGGGGGTGCTCCCGTGGTATATGTCGACCGTCCCTCATGTCGAAGTTATCCGGGAGGGGGTAATATCGACAACGACGACATACATACATGGGAAAATAATGTTATCGGGGAGGGGGTATATCAACCCCCCCCCCCCCCCCGTGTTGAAGTTATCGGGAGGGGGTATATCGACCCCCCCTCGTGTTGAAGTTATCCCCCCTCGTGTTGAACTTATCGGGAGGGGTATATATCGACGACGACAGACCCGATAAAACATAAGAAAACGAAGAAGAAATAAAAAGAGCAGAAGAAGAAAGGAATAGAGGAGAGGATCGAAGAAAAAAAAAGAAGAAAAAAAAGAGGAGAAGAAGAAAGGAATAGAGGAGAAGAAGAAAAAAATAGAATTTTCTATTTTTTTCTTCTTCTCCTCTATTCCTTTCTTCTTCTCCTCTTCTTTTTCTTCTTTTTTCCTCTTCTTATTTATTTCTCCTCTTCTTCCTCTCCTCTTCTTCTTTCCTATCCTTCTTTCCTATCCTTCTTTTTCTTCTTCTTCTTCTTTCTTTTTCTTGTTCTTTGCCATAGGCGGTACTACCGCTTATTGCGGCGGTACTACCGCTTTGCATATACATAGTTATATATATGAACAAAAACATATAGCCACATCTACATACATACAATTTTTTTGTTCACATAAACATATAGCCACATACATATACACATTGAGGCGGGCCGGCGCGCGAGGGCGGGACGGGGCGGGAGCGGCGAGGGCGCCGGCGACGAGGAGCGGGCGGCGACGGCGATTTGGGGAGGCTGGCGGCGTCGGGTGGGGAACTGGCGATGGACTTGTGAAAATTTCACAAGTCCCACTTATATAGCGAAGGCATTGGTCCCGGTTCGTGGCACCAACCGGGACCAATGCACCCCTTTAGTCCCGGTTGGTGCCACCAACCATGACCAAAGGTCCCTTTTCAGCAGCCCAAAGGGCAGGAAGCGGTGGCCTTTGGTCCCGGTTGGTGCCACCAACCGGGACCAAAGGCATTGTGCTGCCCGCGGCCAAAAGTTTAGTCCCACCTCGCTAGTTGAGAGGGGCTCGGAGCGGTTTATAAGCCCCGCTGCGGCTGCCCTCTCGAGCTCCTCTCAACTGCAGGCTTACGGGCCTATTTCACACTCTGCTGTCTGTGGGCCTATTGGGCCTTCTGCGGGCCTGAATCCTGGCCCAGGTTGGGTTTCTAGTCGTATTCAGGCCGTGGTGGCCCAATAGGTGGCAGCTTTTTTTTCCAGTTTTTTGGTTTTGTTTTCTGCATTATTTATTTTCTTTTGTTTTTTGCCATAGGCGGTACTACCGCTTATGTCCATAGGCGGTACTACCGCTTTATTTTTATTTTCAGTTTTGTTTTCTGCATTATTTATTTTCTTTTGTTTTTGCTTTATTTTTTAATTATTTTTGCTTTTTGGTCATAAAAATTATAAACTTTCTGTTAGTGCCATTAGTTTTCAAATTTGAATTCTTTGAAATTTGTGTGAATCATAAGTTTGTGATTAACTTTACTATAAAAATAGTTTTTTTTCAGTTTTTTTGTTTTGTTTTTTGCATTATTTATTTTCTTTTGTTTTTTGCTTTATTTTTTAATTCTTTTTGCTTTTAGGTCAACAAAATTATAAACTTTCTGTTAGTCCCATTAGTTTTAGAAAAAATATAAACTTTCTATTAGTGCCATTAGTTTTCAAATTTGAATAGTTAAAATTTGAATTCTTTGAAATTATTGTGAGCCACAAGTTTGTGATTAACTTTACTAAAAAAATGAGCATAGATGCGCCTATAGAGAAAATTCAACCTAAATTCATAATAAATTTCTATGAATTTAGGTCAAATTCTCTCTACAAGGGCATCTATTCTCACTTTGAGAGGAGCTCAACAAGGCAGAGAGGGACGGGCTTATAAACCGGTGTGAGCGCCCTTCGGTTGGCGAGGTGGGACTAAACTCTGACCGCAACGAGGACCAACATACCATGTGCATGTACAAAACGGACAATGGTATCATACTCGTCTGTTACAAAGTTGGCATGGTATCATCATAATAGTTGCGGGAGAAAGTCTTCACTTTTTCATCGCTTGTGTCATTTGCTTATTGCGCCGTAACCATGGATAATCTTCATCGTTTATCAGGATGCTTGGGTCAGCCTTGACTTTGAAGGGAGGAATTTCATGAAACTTTTCATAATCTTCAGACATGTCTGTCTTGCCCTCCACTCCCACGATGTCCCTTTTTCCTGAAAGAACTATGTGGCGCTTTGGCTCATCGTATGATGTATTCGCTTCCTTATCTTTTCTTTTTCTCGGTTTGGTAGACATGTCCTTCACATAGATAACCTGTGCCACATCATTGGCTATGACGAACGGTTCGTCGGTGTACCCAAGATTTTTCAGATCCACTGTTGTCATTCCGTACTGTGGGTCTACCTGTACCCCGCCTCCTGACAGATTGACCCATTTGCACTTAAACAAAGGGACCTTAAAATCATGTCCGTAGTCAAGTTCCCATATGTCCACTATGTAACCATAATATGTGTCCTTTCCCCTCTCGGTTGCTGCATCAAAGCGAACACCGCTGTTTTGGTTGGTGCTCTTTTGATCTTGGGCGATCGTGTAAAATGTATTCCCATTTATCTCGTATCCTTTGTAAGTCAATACAGTCGAAGATGGTCCCCTGCACAACGAGTACAGCTCATCACAAACAGTGTTGTCACCTCTGAGACGTGTTTCCAACCAACTGCCAAAAGTCCTGATGTGTTCACCTGTAATCCAGTCGTCACACTGCTCCGGGTGTTTGGAGCGCAGACTGTTCTTGTGTTCATCGACATATGGGGTCACCAAGGTAGAGTTCTGTAGAACTGTGTAGTGTGCTTGAGACCAAGAATGCCCGTCCCTGCATATTATTGAGTCCGCTCCTAGCGTGCCTTTTCCAGTCAGTCTCCCCTCATACCACGATTTAGGGAGACCTATCTTCTTAAGGCCAGGAATGAAGTCAACACAAAACCCAATGACATCCTCTGTTTGATGGCCCATGGAGATGCTTCCTTCTGGCCTAGCGCGGTTACGGACATATTTCTTTAGGACTCCCATGAACCTCTCAAAGGGGAACATATTGTGTAGAAATACGGGGCCCAGAATGACAATCTCGTCGACTAGATGAACTAGGACGTGCGTCATGATATTGAAGAAGGATGGTGGGAACACCAGCTCGAAACTGACAAGACATTGCGCCACATCACTCCTTAGCCTTGGTATGATTTCTGGATCGATCACCTTCTAAGAGATTGCATTGAGGAATGCACATAGCTTCACAATGGCTAATCGGACGTTTTTCGGTAGAAGCCCCCTCAATGCAACCGGAAGCAGTTGCGTCATAATCACGTGGCAGTCATGAGACTTTAAGTTCTGAAACTTTTTCTCTGGAATATTTATTATTCCCTTTATATTCGACGAGAAGCCAGTCGGGACCTTCATACTGAGGGGGCATTCAAAAAGGATTTCCTTCTCTTCTTTGGTAAGAGCGTAGCTGGCAGGACCTTCATACTTGCTTCGGAGGCACGCCGTCTTTTTCGTGCAAACGTTGCAGGTCCTCCCGTGCCTCAGGTGTATCTTTTGTCTTCCCATACACGCCCAGGAAGCCTAGCAGGTTCACGCAAAGGTTCTTCGTCACGTGCATCGCGTCGATTGAAGAGCGGACCTCTAGGTCTTTCCAGTAGGGTAGGTCGAAGAATATAGATTTCTTCTTCCACATGGGTGCGCGTCCCTCAGCGTCATTCGGAACAGCTAGTCCGCCGGGACCCTTTCCAAAGATTACGTGTAAATCATTGACCATAGCAAGTACGTGATCACCGGTACGCATGGCGGGCTTCTTCCGGTGATCTGCCTCGCCTTTGAAATGCTTGCCTTTCTTTCGACATTGATGGTTGGTCGGGAGAAATCGACGATGGCCCAGGTACACATTCTTCCTGCATCTGTCCAGGTATATACTTTCGGTGTCATCTAAACAGTGCGTGCATGCGTGGTATCCCTTGTTTGTCTGTCCTGAAAAGTTACTGAGAGCGGGCCAATCGTTGATGGTTACGAACAGCAACGCGTGCAGGTTAAATTCCTCCTGTTTGTGCTCATCCCACGCACGTACACCGTTTCCAATCCACGGCTGTAAAAGTTCTTCAACTAATGGCCTTAGGTACACATCAATGTCGTTGCCGGGTTGCTTAGGGCCTTGGATGAGAATTGGCATCATAATGAACTTCCGCTTCATGCACATCCAAGGAGGAAGGTTATACATACATAGAGTCACGGGCCAGGTGATGTGATTGCTGCTCTGCTCCCTGAAAGGATTAATGCCATCCGCGCTTAAAGCAAACCACACGTTTCTTGGGTCACTTGCAAACTCAGCCCAGTACTTTCTCTCGATTTTTCTCCACTGCGACCCGTCAGCGGGTGCTCTCAACTTCCTGTCTTTCTTACGGTCCTCACTGTGCCATCGCATCAACTTGGCATGCTCTTTGTTTCTGAACAGTCGTTTCAACCGTGGTATTATAGGAGCATACCACATCACCTTAGCAGGAACCCTCTTCCTGGGGGGCTCACCGTCAACATCACCAGGGTCATCTCGTCTGATCTTATACCGCAATGCACCGCATACCGGGCATGCGTTCAGATCCTTGTATGCACCGCGGAAGAGGATGCAGTCATTAGGGCATGCATGTATCTTCTGCACCTCCAATCCTAGAGGGCATACGACCTTCTTTGCTGCGTATGTACTGTCGGGCAATTCGTTATCCTTTGGAAGTTTCTTCTTCAATATTTTCAGTAGCTTCTCAAATCCTTTGTCAGGCACAACATTCTCTGCCTTCCACTGCAGCAATTCCAGTACAGTACCGAGCTTTGTGTTGCCATCTTCGCAATTGGGTACAACCCTTTTTTGTGATCCTCTAACATGCGATCGAACTTCAGCTTCTCCTTTTGACTTTCGCATTGCGTCCTTGCATCGACAATGACCCGACGGAGATCATCATCATCGGGCACATCGTCTGGTTCCTCTTGATCTTCACCAGCTCCCCCCGTTGCAGCATCACCGTATTCAGGGGGCACATAGTTGTCATCATACTCTTCTTCTTCTTCGCCGTCTTCCATCATAACCCCTATTTCTCCGTGCCTCGTCCAAACATTATAGTGTGGCATGAAACCCTTGTAAAGCAGGTGGGTGTGAAGGATTTTCCGGTCAGAGTAAGACTTCTATTCCCACAATTAGTGCATGGACAACACATAAAACCATTCTTCTTGTTTGCCTCAGCCACTTCGAGAAACTCATGCACGCCCTTAATGTACTCGGAGGTGTGTCTGTCACCGTACATCCATTGCCGGTTCATCTGCGTGCATTATATATAATTAAGTGTGTCAAAAACCATTACAGAACATCATGAATAGATAATTAAGTGACCAAATTAATAGAAGTTCATCATCATATTAAAACCAAAGTACACACATAGTTCTCATCTAACAACATATAGCTCTCCAGAGCATCTAATTAATTAAACCATACATTGAAACTATGTAAAACATTTCAATGCGAAAACAAATGCGATCATAATCGCAACCAAGGTAACAATTGATCCAACGGCATAATGATACCAAGCCTCGGTATGAATGGCATATTTTCTAATCTTTCTAATCTTCAAGAGCATTGCATCCATCTTGATTTTGTGATCATCGACGACATCCGCAACATGCAACTCCAATATCATCTTCTCCTCCTCAATTTTTTTAAATTTTTCCTTCAAGAAACTGTTTTCTTCTTCAACTAAATTTAACCTCTCGACAATAGGGTCGGTTGGAGTTTCCGGTTCACATACCTCCTAGATAAATAAAATATATGTCACGTTGGTCGGCATAATGTTCATAAACAATAAATGAACCAATATTTATAAAGATAATATATACCACATCCGAATCATAGACAGGACGAGGGCCGACGGGGGCGGATACCAAAACCATCGCACTATATAAGATGCAATAATAAAAGTAAGAACATAATACAAGTATCTAACTAAACATACAAGTAAGAATATTTTTACTTTCAGAAAGAAGATAAGAACAAGAGGCTCACCACGGTGGTGCCGGCGATGAGATCGGCGCGGGTGATCGACGGCGGTGAAGACGGGGACGGGGCGTGACGGACCGCTAAACCTAGACAAATATTGAGGAAAATGGACCTTGGAGGTCGAGCTTGGAGAGGAGAAAGCTTAAGTAGTGTGGCTCGGGCATTCCATCGAACACCTTGTGTGCATAGGAGGTGAGCTAGAGCATCACCAAGCCCTCTCCCCCTCGGCGGCAAAAAACAGAGCAGTGTGCTCTGCTCTTACGCGAGGGGTATATATAGGCACCTCATTGGTCCCGGTTGGTGGCATGAACCGAGACTAAAGGGAAGCCTTTGGTCCCGGTTCAAGCCACCAACCGGGACCAATGGTGGTGGGCCAGGAGCCAGGCCCATTGGTCCCGGTTCGTCCCATCAACCGGGACCAAAGGGGCCAGACGAACCAGGACCAATGCCCCCACGAGGCCCGGCAGGCCCCTGGCCTCACGAACCGGGACAAATGCTCACATTAGTCCCGGTTCGTGACTGAACCGGGACTAATGTGAATGTTGCCCTGTGACCAAAGCCCTGTTTTCTACTAGTGGTACTACTCTGGTGCGGAACGTGCTCTGGTTGACCTACGAGGTTCGGTAGTAATTTGATCAGAAGTTTCATGATCATCATCATTAGCTTCCTCACTAATTGGTGTAGGAATCACTAGAACTGATTTCTGTGATGAACTACTTTCCAATAAGGGAGCAGGTACAATTACCTCATCAAGTTCTACTTTCCTCCCACTCACTTCTTTCCTTCTCTAGAAAGGATCCATTCTTAGCAACAAAGATCTTGCCTTCGGATCTGTGATAGAAGGTATACCCAACAATTTCCTTTTGGGTATCCTATGAAGACGCACTTCTCCGATTTGGGTTGGAGCTTATCATGCTGAAGCTTTTTCACATAAGCATTGCAACCCCAAACTTTAAGAAACGACAACTTAGGTTTCTTGCCAAACCATAGTTCATATGGCGTCATCTCAACGGATTTAGATGGTGCCCTATTTAACGTGAATGTAGCTGTCTCTAATGCATAACCCCAAAACGATAGTGGTAAATCGGTAAGAGACATCATATATTGCACTATATCCAATAAAGTACGGTTATGGCGTTCGGACACACCATTATGCTGTGGTGTTCCAGGAGGCAAGAGTTTGTGAAACTATTCCACATTGTTTTAAATGAAGGCCAAACTCGTAACTCAAATATTCGCCTCTGCGATCAGATCATAGAAACGTTATTTTCTTGTTACGATGATTCTCTACTTCACTCTGAAATTCTTTGAACTTTTCAAATGTTTCAGACTTGTGTTTCATCAAGTAGATATACCCATATCTGCTCAAATCATTTGTGAAGGTAAGAAAATAATGGTAGCCGCCGTGAGCCTCAACACTCATCGGACCACATACATCAGTATGTATTATTTCAATAAGTCTATGGCTTGCTCCATTGTTCCGGAGAACGGCTTAGTTATCTTGCCCATGAGGCATGGTTCACAAGCATCAAAGGATTCATAATCAAGTGATTCCAAAAGTCCATCCGCATGGAGTTTCTTCATGCGCTTTACACCAATATGACCTAAACGACAGTGCCACAAGTATGTTGCACTATCATTATCAACTTTGCATCTTTTGGCATCAATATTATGTGTATCACTACGTTCGATATTCAATAAACCATTTATATTAAGTGTATGACCGTAGAAGGTTGTATTCATGTGAACAGAACAACAATTTATTCTTTGACTTAAATGAATAATCGTATTGCAATAAACGTGATCCAATCATATTCATGCTCAACGCAAACACCCAATAACATTTATTTTAGGTTCAACACTAATCTCGAAGGTAAAGGGAGTGTGCGATGGTGATCTTATCAACCTTGCAATCACTTCCAACACACATCATCACCTCGCCCTTAACTAGTCTCTGTTTATTTTGCAACTCCTGTTTCGAGTTACTACTCTTAGCAACTGAACCAATATCAAATACCGAGGGGTTGCCTATAAACACTAGTAAAGTACACATCAATAACATGTATATCAAGTATACCTTTGTGTTGGGGAACGTAGTAATTTCAAAAAAAATCCTACGCACACGCAAGATCATGGTGATGCATAGCAACGAGAGGGGGGGAGTGTCGTCCACGTACCCTCGTAGACCGTAAGCGAAAGCGTTATGACAACGCGGTTGATGTAGTCGTACGTCTTAACGATCCGACCAATCCAAGTACCGAATGCACGGCACCTTCGAGTTCAGCACACGTTCAGCTCGGTGACGTCCCACGAACTCACGATCTAGCAGAGCTTCGAGGGAGAGTTCCGTCAGCACGACGGTGTGATGACGGTGATGATGATGCTACCGACGCAGGTCTTCGCCTAAGCACCGCTATGATATGACCGAGGTGGATTATGGTGGAGGGGGGCACCGCACATAGCTTGGAACAATCAACTTGTGTGTCTTTGGGTGCCCCCCGCCCCCGTATATAAAGGAGCAAGGGGGAGGCCGGCCGGCCTTGGTGCGCCCCAAGGAAAGGAGGAATCGTCCTCCTAGTAGGAGTAGGATTCATCCTTTCCTAGTACTACTAGGAAGGGGGAAGGGGGAAGGAAAGAGAGGGAGAGGGAAAGAGGGGCCGCGCCCCCCTCCCCTAGTCCAATTCGGTCTCCCCATGGGAGGGGGCGCGCCACTTCCTGGGCTGCTGCCCTCTCTCTCCCCGCAGGCCCACTAAGGCCCAATACTTCCCCGGGGGGTTCCGGTAACCCCTACGGCACTCCGATTTTCTTCGAAATCACCCGGAACACTTCTGGTGTCCGAATATAGCCGTACAATATATCAATCTTTATGTCTCAACCATTTCGAGACTCCTTTTCATGTCTGTGATCACATCCGGGACTCCGAACTACCTTTGGTACATCAAAACACATAAACTCATAATACCGATCATCACAGAACGTTAAGCGTGCGGACCCTACGGGTTCGAGAACTATGTAGACATGACCGAGACACGTCTCCTGTCAATAACCAATAGCGGAACCTGGATGCTCATATTGGCTCCTACATATTCTACGAAGATCTTTATCGGTCAAACCACATAACAATATACGTTGTTCCTTTTGCCATCGGTATGACTTGCCCGAGATTCGATCGTCGGTATCTCAATACCTAGTTCAATCTCGTTGCCGGCAAGTCTCTTTACTCGTTCCGTAATACATCATCCCGCAACTAACTCATTAGTTGCATTGCTTGCAAGGCTTATAGTGATGTGCATTACCGAGAGGGCCCAGAGATTCCTCACCGACAATCGGAGTGACAAATCCTAATCTCGATCTATGCCAATTCAACAAGTACCATCAGAGACACCTGTAGAGCACCTTTATAATCACCCAGTTACGTTGTGACGTTTGGTAGCACACAAAGTGTTCCTCCGGTATTCAGGAGTTGCATAATCTCGTAGTCATAGGAACATGTATAAGTCATGAAGAAAGCAATAACAATATACTAAACGATTGTATGCTATGCTAACGGAATGGGTCAACTCAATCACATCATTCTTTAATGATGTGATCCCGTTAATCAAATGACAACTCATGTCTATGGCTAGGAAACTTAACCTTCTTTGATTCAACGAGCTAGTCAAGTAGAGGCATACTAGTGACACTCTTTTTGTCTATGTATTCACACATGTACTAAGTTTCCGGTTAATTCAATTCTAGCATGAATAATAAAAATGTATCATGATATAAGGAAATATAAATAACAACTTTATTATTGCCTCTAGGGCATATTTCCTTCAGTCTCCCACTTACACTAGAGTCAATAATCTAGATTACATAGTAATGATTCTAACACCCATGGAGTCTTGGTGCTGATCATGTTTTGCTCGTGAGAGAGGCTTAGTCAACGGGTCTGCAACATTCAGATCCGTATGTATCTTGCAAATCTCTATGTCTCCCTCCTTGACTTGGTCGCGGATGGAATTGAAGCGTCTCTTGATGTGCTTGGTTCTCTTGTGAAATCTGGATTCCTTTGCCAAGGCAATTGCACCAGTATTGTCACAAAAGATTTTCATTGGACCCGATGCACTAGGTATGACACCTAGATCAGATATGAACTCCTTCATCCAGACTCCTTCATTTGCTGCTTTCGAAGCAGCTATGTACTCCGCTTCACACGTAGATCCCGCTACGACGCTTTGCTTAGAACTGCACCAACTGACAGCTCCACCGTTCAGTATAAATATGTATCCGGTTTGTGACTTAGAGTCATCTGGATCAGTGTCAAAGATTGCATCGACGTAACCATTTACGACAAGCTGTTTGTCACCTCCATAATCGACAAACATATCCTTAGTCCTTTTCAGGTATTTCAGGATGTTCTTGACCGCTGTCCAGTGATCCACTCCTGGATTACTTTGGTACCTCCCTGCTAAACTAATAGCAAGGCACACATCAGGTCTGGTACACAGCACTGCATACATGATAGAGCCTGTGGCTGAAGCATAGGGAACACCTTTCATTCTCTCTCTATCTTCTGCAGTGGTCGGGCATTGAGTCTGACTCAACTTCACACCTTGTAACATAGGCAAGAACCCTCTCTTTGCTTGATCCATTTTGAACTTCTTCAAAACTTTATCAAGGTATGTGCTTTGTGAAAGTCCAATTAAGCATCTTGATCTATCTCTATAGATCTTGATGCCCAATATATAAGCAGCTTCACCGAGGTCTTTCATTGAAAAACTCTTTTTTCAAGTATCCTTTTATGCTATCCAGAAATTCTATATCATTTCCAATCAACAATATGTCATCCACATATAATATTAGAAATGCTACAGAGCTCCCACTCACTTTCTTGTAAATACAGGCTTCTCTAAAAGTCTGTATAAAACCATATGCTTTGATCACACTATCAAAACGTTTATCCCAACTCCGAGATGCTTGCACCAGTCCATAGATGGATCGCTGGAGCTTGCACACTTTGTTAGCATCCTTTGGATCGATAAAACCTTCAGGTTGCATCATATACAACTCTTCTTCCAGAAATCCATTCAAAATGCAGTCTTTACATCCATTTGCCAAATTTCATAATCATAAACGGCAATTGCTAGCATTATTCGGACGGACTTAAGCATCGCTACGGTTGAGAAAGTCTCATCGTAGTCAACTCCTTGAACTTGTCAAAAAAAATTCATAACAAATCGAGCTTTGTAGACAGTAACATTACCGTCAGCGTCAGTCTTCTTCTTGAAGATCCATTTATTCTCGATGGCTTGCCGATCATCGGGCAAGTCAACCAAAGTCCACACTTTGTTCTCATACATGGATCCCATCTTAGAATTCATGGCCTCAAGCCATTTTGCGGAATCTGGGCTCATCATCGCTTCCTCATAGTTCATAGGTTCGTCATGGTCAAGTAACATGACCTCCAGAACAGGATTGTTGTACCACTCTGGTGCGGATCTTACTCTGGTTGACCTACGAGGTTCGGTAGTAACTTGATCTGAAGTTACATGATCATCATGATTAGCTTCCTCACTAATTGGTGTAGGAGTCACAGGAACAAATTTCTGTGATGAACTACTTTCCAATAAGGGAGCAGGTACAGTTACCTCATCAAGTTCTACTTTCCTCCCACTCACTTCTTTCCAGAGAAACTCCTCTAGAAAGGATCCATTCTTAGCAACGAGTGTCTTGCCTTAGGATCTGTGATAGAAGGTGTACCCAACTGTTTCCTTTGGGTATCCTATGAAGACACATTTCTCCGACTTGGGTTCGAGCTTATCAGGTTGGAGCTTTTTCACATAAGCATCGCAGCCCCAAACTTTAAGAAACGACAACTTTGCTTTCTTGCCAAACAATAGTTCATAAGGCGTCGTCTCAACGGATTTAGATGGTGCCCTATTTAACGTGAATGCAGCCGTCTCTAAAGCATAACCCCAAAACGATAGCGGTAAATCAGTAAGAGACATCATAGATCATACCATATCTAGTAAAGTAGGATTACGACGTTCGGACACACCATTACGCTGTGGTGTTCCAGGTGGCGTGAGTTCTGAAACTATTCCGCATTGTTTCAAATGAAGACCAAACTCGTAACTCAAATATTCTCCTCCACGATCAGATCGCACAAACTTTATTTTCTTGTTACGATGATTTTCCACTTCACTCTGAAATTCTTTGAACTTTTCAAATGTTTCAGAGTTATGTTTCATCAAGTAGATATACCCATATCTGCTCAAATCATCTGTGAAGGTGAGAAAATAACGATACCCGCCGCGAGCCTTAACATTCATCGGACCACATACATCAGTATGTATGATTTCCAACAAATCTGTTGCTCGCTCCATTGTTCCGGAGAACGGCATTTTAGTCATCTTGCCCATGAGGCATGGTTCACAAGTACCAAGTGATTCATAATCAAGTGATTCCAAAAGTCCATCAGAATGGAGTTTCTTCATGCGCTTTACACCAATATGACCTGAACGGCAGTGCCACAAATAAGTTGCACTATCATTATCAACTCTGCATCTTTTGGCTTCAATATTATGAATATGTGTATCACTACTATCGAGATTCAATATAAATAGACCACTCTTCAAGGGTGCATGACCATAAAAGATATTATTCATATAAATAGAACAACCATTATTCTCTGATTTAAATGAATAACCGTCTCGCATCAAACAAGATCCAGATATAATGTTCATGCTCAACGCTGGCACCAAATAACAATTATTCAGGTCTAAAACTAATCCCGAAGGTAGATGTAGAGGTAGCGTGCCGACCGCGGTCGCATCGACTTTGGAACCATTTCCCACGCGCATCGTCACCTCGTCCTTAGCCAATCTTCGCTTAATACGTAGTCCCTGTTTCGAGTTGCAAATATTAGCAACAGAACCAGTATCAAATACCCGGGTGCTACTACGAGCATTAGTAAGGTACACATCAATAACATGTATATCACACATACCTTTGTTCACCTTGCCATCCTTCTTATCCGCCAAATACTTGGGGCAGTTCCGCTTCCAGTGACCAGTCCCTTTGTAGTAGAAGGACTCAGTCTCAGACTTAGGTCCAGACTTGGATTTCTTCTCTTGAGCAGCAACTTGTTTGCCGTTCTTCTTGAAGTTCCCCTTCTTCTTCCCTTTACCCTTTTTCTTGAAACTGGTGGTCTTTTTAACCATCAACACTTAATGCTCCTTTTTGATTTCTACCTCCGCGGCCTTTAGCATCGCGAAGAGCTCGGGAATTGTCTTATCCATCCCTTGCATGTTATAGTTCATCATGAAGCTCTTGTAGCTTGGTGGCAGTGATTGAAGAATTCTGTCAATGACACTATCATCTGGAAGATTAACTCCCAGTTGAAGCAAGTGATTATTATACCTAGACATTTTGAGTATATGCTCACTGATAGAACTATTCTCCTCCATCTTGCAGCTGTAGAACTTATTGGAGACTTCATATCTCTCAATCTGAGCATTTGCTTGAAATATTAACTTCAACTCCTGGAACATCTCATATGCACCATGACGTTCAAAACGTCGTTGAAGTCCCGGTTCTAAGCCGTAAAGCATGGCACACTGAACTATCGAGTAGTCATCAGGTTTGCTCTGCCAGACGTTCATAACATCTGGCGTTGCTCCTGCAGTGGGTTTGGCACCCAACGGTGCTTCCAGGACGTAATTCTTCAGTGCAGCAATGAGGATAGTCCTCAAGTTACGCAGTCCGTGTAATTGCTACCATCATTTTTCAACTTTGCTTTCTCAAGGAACGCATTAAAATTCAATGGAACAACAGCACGGGACGTCTATCTACAACAACATAGACATGCAAAATACTATCAGGTACTAAGTTCATGATAAATTAAAGTTCAATTAATCATATTATTTAAGAACTCCCACTTAGATAGACATCCCTCTGATCATCTAAGTGATCACGTGATCCATATCAACTAAACCATGCCCGATCATCACGTGAGATGGAGTAGTTTTCAATGGTGAACATCACTATGTTGATCATATCTACTATATGATTCACGCTCGACCTTTCGGTCTCAGTGTTCCGAGGCCATATCTGCATATGCTAGGCTCGTCAAGTTTAACCCGAGTATTCTGCGTGTGCAAAACTGGCTTGCACCCATTGTATGTGAACGTAGAGCTTATCACACCCGATCATCACGTGGTGTCTCGGCACGATGAACTTTCGCAACGGTGCATACTCAGGGAGAACACTTGTACCTTGAAATTTAGTGAGAGATCATCTTATAATGCTACCGTTGAACTAAGCAAAATAAGATGCATAAAGGATAAATATCACATGCAATCAATATAAGTGATATGATATGGCCATCATCATCTTGTGCCTTTGATCTCCATCTCCAAAGCACCGTCATGATCACCATCGTCACCGCCGCGACACCTTGATCCCCATCGTAGCATCGTTGTCGTCTCACCAACTATTTCTTCTACGACTATCGCTACTGCTTAGTGATAAAGTAAAGCAATTACATGGCGATTGCATTTCATACAATAAAGCGACAACTATATGGCTCCTGCCAGTTGCCGATAACTCTGTTACAAAACATGATCATCTCATACAATAAAATTTAGCATCATGTCTTGGCCATATCACATCACAACATGCCCTGCAAAAACAAGTTAGACGTCCTCTACTTTGTTGTTGCAAGTTTTACGTGGCTGCTATGGGCTGAGCAAGAACCGTTCTTACCTACGCATCAAAACCACAACGATATTTCATCAAGTATGTGTTGTTTTAACCTTCACAAGGACCGGGCGTAGCCACACTCGATTCAACTAAAGTTGGAGAAACTGACACCCGCCAGCCACCTGTGTGCGAAGCACGTCGGTAGAACCAGTCTCGCGTAAGCGTACGTGTAATGTCGGTCCGGTCCGCTTCATCCAACAATACCGCCGAATAAAAGTGTGACATGCTGGTAAGCAGTATGACTTGTATCGCCCACAACACACTTGTCTTTTACTCGTGCATATAACATCTACGCATAAACCTGGCTCGGATGCCACTGTTGGGGAACGTAGTAATTTCAAAAAAATCCTACGCACACGCAAGATTATGGTGATGCATAGCAACGAGAGGGGAGAGTGTCATCCACGTACCCTCGTAGACCGTAAGCAGAAGCGTTATGACAACGCGATTGATGTAGTCGTACGTCTTCACGATCCGACCGATCCAAGTACCGAACGTACGGCACCTCCGAGTTCAGCACACGTTCAGCTTGGTGACGTCCCACGAACTCACGATCCAGCAGAGCTTCGAGGGAGAGTTCCGTCAGCACAACGGCGTGATGACGGTGATGATGATGCTACCGACGCAGGTCTTCGCCTAAGCACCGCTACGATATGACCGAGGTGGATTATGGTGGAGGGGGGCACTGCACACGGCTTGGAACAATCAGCTCGTGTGTCCTTGGGTCCCCCCCCCCCCCACCCCCGTATATAAATGAGCAAGGGGGGAGGCTGGCCGGCCTTGGTGCGCCCCAAGGAGATGAGGAATCCTCCTCCTAGCAGGAGTAGGATTCTTCCTTTCCTAGTCCTACTAGGAAGGGGGAAGGGGGAAGGAAAGAGAGGGAGAGGGAAAGAGTGGCCGCGCCCCCCTCCCTAGTCCAATTTGGACTCCCCATGGGAGAGGGCGCGCCACCTCCTGGGCTGCTGCCCTCTCTCTCCCCTCAGGCCCACTAAGGCCCAATACTTCCCCGGGGGGTTCCGGTAACCCGTCCGGCACTCCGGTTTTCTCCGAAATCACCTGAAACACTTCCGGTGTCCGAATATAGCCGTCCAATATACCAATCTTTATGTCTCGACCATTTCGAGACTCCTCGTCATGTCCGTGATCACATCCCGGACTCTGAACTACCTTCGGTACATCAAAACTCATAAACTCATAATACCGAACGTCACCGGACGTTAAGCGTGCGGACCCTACGGGTTCGAGAACTATGTAGACATGACCGAGACACGTCTCCTGTCAATAACCAATAGCGGAACCTGGATGCTCATATTGGCTCCTACATATTCTACGAAGATCTTTATCGGTCAAACCGCATAACAACATACGTTGTTCCTTTTGCCATCAGTATGTTACTTGCCCGAGATTCGATCATCGGTATCTCAATACCTACTTCAATCTCGTTGCCGGAAAGTCTCTTTACTCGTTCCGTAATACATCATCCCGCAACTAACTCATTAGTTGCATTGCTTGCAAGGCTTATAGTGATGTGCATTACCAAGAGGGCCCAGAGATACCTCTGCGACAATCGGAGTGACAAATCCTAATATCGATCTATGCCAACTCAACAAGTACCATCGGAGACACCTGTAGAGCACCTTTATAATAACCCAGTTACGTTGTGATGTTTGGTAGCACACAAAGTGTTCCTCCGGTATTCGGGAGTTGCATAATCTCATAGTCATAGGAACATGTATAAGTCATGAAGAAAGAAATATACTAAACGAGCGTATGCTAAGCTAACGGAATGGGTCAAGTCAATCACATCATTCTCTAATGATGTGATCTCGTTAATCAAATAACAACTCATGTCTATGGCTAGGAAACTTAACCATCTTTGATTCAACGAGCTAGTCAAGTAGAGGCATAATAGTGACACTCTTTTTGTCTATGTATTCACACATGTACTAAGTTTCCGGTTAATACAATTCTAGCATGAATAATAATCATTTATCATGATATAAGGAAATATAAATAACAACTTTATTATTGCCTCTAGGGCATATTTCCTTCACTTTGTTCACTTGGCTATCCATCTTATCCGCCAAATATCTAAGGTAGTTCCACTTCCAGTGACCGTTCCCTTTACAGTAGAAGCACTCAGTTTCTGGCTTCGGCCTAGCTTTGGGCATCTTCACGGGAGTGGCAACTTGCTTGCCATTCTTCTTGAAGTTCCATTTCTTTCCCTTGCCCTTTTACTTGAAACTAGTGGTCTTGTCAACCATCAACACTTGATGCTTTTTCTTGATTTCTACCTTCGCCGATTTCAGCATCGCGAAGATCTTCGGAATCATTTCCGTTATCCCTTGCATATTATTGTTCATCATGAAGTTCTAGTAACTTGGTGATAGTGACTAGAGAACTCTGTCAATCACTATCTTATCTGGAAGATTAACTCCCACTTGATTCAAGTGATTGTAGTACTCAGACATTCTGAGCACATGCTCACTGGTTGAGCTATTCTCCTCCATCTTGTAGGCAAAATACTTGTCAGAGGTCTCATACCTCTCGACTCGGACATGAGTCTAAAATACCAATTTCAGCTCTTGGAACATCTCATATGCTCCATGTCGTTCAAAACATTTTGAAGTCCCGGTTCTAAGCCGTAAAGCAAGGTGCACAAAACTATCAAGTAGTCATCATACAGAGCTTGTTAAACGTTCATAACGTCTGTATCTACTCCTGCAATAGTTTTGTCACCTAGCGGTGCATCATGGACACAATTCTTCTGTGCAGCAATGAGGATAATTCCTCGAATCACGGACCAAGTCCGCATCATTGCTACTATCATCTTTCAACTTATTTTTCTCTAGGAGCATATCAAAAGCAAACGGGGAGCTACATCACAAGCTATTGATCTAAAACATAGATATGCAAATGCTATCAGGACTAAGTTCATGATAAATTAAGTTCAATTAATCATATTACTTAAGAACTCCCACTTAGATAGACATCCCGTGAGATGGAGTAGTTTTCAATGGTGAACATCTCTATGTTGATCATATCTACTATATGATTCACGCTCGACCTTTCGGTCTCAGTGTCCCGAGGCCATATCTGCATATGCTAGTCTCGTCAAGTTTAACTCGAGTATTCTGCGTGTGCAAAACGGGCTTGCACCCATTGTATGTGAACGTAGATCTTATCACACGCGATCATCACGTGGTGTCTCAGCACGAAGAACTATCGCAATGGTGCATACTCAGGGAGAACACTTATACCTTGAAATTTTATTAAGGGATCATCTTATAAAGATACCGTCATACTGGGCAAAATAAGATGCATAAAAGATAAACATCACATGCAATCAAAATATGTGACATGATATGGCCATCATCATCTTGTGCCTTTGATCTCCATCTCCAAAGTACCATTATGATCTCCATCGTCACCGGCATGACACCATGATCTCCATCATCTTGATCTTTATCAACGTGTCATCACATGGTCGTTTCGCCAACTATTGCTATCGTATAGCGATAAAGTAAAGCAATTATATGGCATGTGCATCTTATGCAATAAAGAGACAACCATAAGGCTCCTGCTAGTTGCTGGTAACTTTTACAAAACATGATCATCTCATACAACAATTTATATCTCATCACGTCTTGACCATATCACATCACAACATGCCCTGCAAAAAACAGTTAGACGTCCTCTACTTTGTTGTTGCAAGTTTTACGTGGCTGCTACGGGCTTCACAAGAACCGTTCTTACCTACGCATCAAAACCACAACGATTTTTCGTCAAGTGTGTTGTTTTAACCTTCAACAAGGACCGGGCGTAGTCACACTCGATTCAACTAAAGTTTGAGAAACAGACACCCACTAGCCACCTGTGTGCGAAGCACGGCGGTAGAACCAGTCTCATGAACGCGGTCATGTGATGCCGGTCTGGGCTGCTTCATCCAACAATACCGCCGAATCAAAGTATGACATGTTGGTAAGCAGTATGACTATTATCGCCCACAACTCCTTGTGTTCTACTAGTGCATATAACATCTACGCATAGACCTGGCTCGGATGCCACTGTTGGGGAACGCAGTACTTTCAAAAAAAATCCTACGATCACGCAAGATCTATCTAGGTGATGCATACCAACGAGCGGGGAGAGTGTGTCCACGTACCCTCGTAGACTGAAAGCGGAAACGTTATGTCAACGCGGTTGATGTAGTCGTACGTCTTCACGATCCGACCGATCCTAGCACCGAACGTACGACACCTCCGTGTTCAGCACACGTTCATCTCGATGATGTCCCTCGTACTCTTGATCCAGTTGAGGCTGAGGGAGAGTTCCATCAGCACAACGGCGTGGCGATGGTGATGATGAAGTTACCGGCGCAGGGCTTCGCCTAAGCACTACGACGATATGACCGAGGTGTGTAACTGTGGAGGGGGGCACCGCACACGGCTAAAAGATCAACTTGTGTGTCTTGGGGTGCCCCCTTGGCCACGTATATAAAGGAGGGAGGAGGAGGAGGCCGACAAAGGAGGGGCACGCCTATAGGGGGAGTAGGAGAGGGAGAAGGAAAGAGAGGGGGCCGCCGCCCCCTCCCTAGTCCAATTCGGACTTGCCATGGGGGGGCGCATGGCCACCCCTTGAGGCCCTTCCATGCTTTCCCGTATGGCCCATTAAGGCCCATTACTTCCCCCGACGAATTCCCGTAACTCTCCGGTACTCCGAAAAATACCCGAATCACTCGGAACCTTTCCGATGTCCGAATATATCCTTCCAATATATCGATCTTTACCTCTCGACCATTTCGAGACTCCTCGTCATGTCCGTGATCTCATCCGGGACTCCGAACAAACTTCGGTCATCAAATCACATAACTCATAATATAAATCGTCATCGAACGTTAAGCGTGCGGACCCTACGGGTTCGAGAACTATGTAGACATGACCGAGACTCATCTCCGGTCAATAACCAATACTGGAACCTGGATGCTCATATTGGCTCCTACATATTCTACGAAGATCTTTATCGGTCAAACCGCATAAGAACATACGTTGTTCGCTTTGTCATCGGTATGTTACTTGCCCGAGATTCGATCGTCGGTATCACCATACCTAGTTCTATCTCGTTACCGGCAAGTCTCTTTACTCGTTCCATAATGCATCATCCCGCAACTAACTCATTAGTCACATTGCTTGCAAGGATTACAGTGATGTGCATTACCGAGAGGGCCCAGAGATACCTCTCTGATACATCGAGTGACAAATCCTAATCTCGATCTATGCCAACCCAACAAACACCTTCGGAGACACCTGTAGAGCATCTTTATAATCACCCAGATACGTTACGACGTTTGATAGCACAGAAGGTGTTCCTACGGTATTCGAGAGTTGCATAATCTCAAGTCAGAGGAACATGTATAAGTCATGAAGAAAGCAATAGCAATAAACTAAATGATCATATTGCTAAGCTAACGAATGGGTCTTGTCCATCACATCATTCTCTAATGATGTGATCCCGTTGATCATGACAACACATGTCTATGGCTAGGAAACTTTACCATCTTTGATTAACGAGCTAGTCAAGTAGAGGCATACTAGGGACACTCTGTTTGTCTATGTATTCACACATGTACTAAGTTTCCGGTTAATACAGTTCTAGGATGAATAATAAACATTTATCATGATATAAGGAAATATAAATAACAACTTTATTATTGCCTCTAGGGCATATTTCCTTTAGATCTTGCGTGAGCGTAGGAAAGTTTTGAAATTACATGCTCTGTTTCCCAATAGTGGCATCATGAGCCATGTCTATGCGTAGATGATATGACGAGTAGAACACAAAGAGTTGTGGGCGGTGATCGTCAAACTGCTTACCACCAACGTATTATTTTGATTCGGCGGTATTGTTGGATGAAGCGGTCTGGACCGACCTTACATAACCACATTCATGAGACCGGTTCCACCGACAGACATGCAACTAGTTTTGCATAAAGCTGGTTGATACGTCTCCATCGTATGTACTTTTCCAAACACTTTTGCCATTGTTTTGGACTCTAACTTGCATGATTTGAATGGAACTAACCCGTACTGACGCTGTTTTCAGTAGAATTGCCATGGTGTTATTTTTGTGCAGAAATAAAAGTTCTTGGAATGACCTGAAACTTCACAGAGAATATTTTTGGAATATATAAAAAATACTGGCGTAAGAATCAACACCAGGAGGCCCACACCCTGTCTACGAGGGTGGGGGGCGCGCCTACCCCCTGGGCGCGCCCCCCTGTCTCGTGGGCCCCCTGAGGCTCCACCGACCTCAACTCTAACTCTATATATTCACGTTTGGGAGGAAAAAATCAGAGAGAAGGATTCATCATGTTTTACGATACGGAGCCGCCGCCAAGCCCTAATCTCTCTCAGCAGGGCTGATCTGGAGTCCGTTCGGGGCTCCGGAGAGGGGAATATGTCGCCGTTGTCATCATCAACCATCCTCCATCACCAATTTCATGATGCTCACCGCCGTGCGTGAGTAATTCCATCATAGGCTTGCTGGACGGTGATGGGTTGGATGAGATTTATCATGTAATCGAGTTAGTTTTGTTAGGGTTTGATCCCTAGTATCCATTATGTTCTGAGATTGATGTTGCTATGACTTTGCTATGCTTAATGCTTGTCACTAGGGCCCGAGTGCCATGAATTCGAATCTGAACCTATTATGTTTTCATGAATATATGTGAGTTCTTGATCCTATCTTGCAAGTCATTAGTCACCTACTATGTGCTATCATCCGGTAACCCCGAAGTGACAATAATCGGGACCACCCTCGGTGATGACCATTGTTTGAGGAGTTCATGTATTCATTAAGTGTTAATGCTTTGGTCCGGTACTCTATTAAAAGGAGGCCTTAATATCCCTTAGTTTCCAATAGGACCCCGCTGCGACGGGAGGGTAGGACAAAAGATGTCATGCAAGTTCTTTTCCATAAGCACGTATGACTATATTCGAAATACATGCCTACATTGCATTGATGAACTGGAGCTAGTTCTGTGTCACCCTATGTTATAATTGTTGCATGAGGAATCTCATCCGACATAATTATCCATCATTGATCCAATGCGTACGAGATTTTCACATATTGATCTTTGCTTAGTTACTCTGCCGTTGCCACTGTTACAATTACTGCAAAACTGCTACTGTTACTTTTGCCACCGTTACCGTTACTTCCATACTACTTTGCTACTAAATACTTTGCTGCAAATATTAAGTTTTCCAGGTGTGGTTGAATTGAGAACTCAACTGCTAATACGTGAGAATATTCTTTGGCTCCCCTTGTGTCGAATCAATAAATTTGGGTTGAATACTATACCCTCGAAAACTGTTGCGATCCCCTATACTTGTGAGTTATCAAGACTATTTTCTGGCGCCGTTGCCGGGGAGCATAGCTCTATTCTTTAAGTCACTTGGGATTTATATCTACTGATCACTATGAGGAACTTGAAATACGAAAAAACCAAGATTTATCCCTCAAATACGAGGGAAGGTAAGAATCTGCCATCTAGCTTTGCACTTGATTCACCTTCTGTTATGAGTAAACTTGCGACACCTGCACCTGCTATTGATTCTGATATGTCGCATGTTATTGATGATGCCACTTCTACTATGCATGATACTTATGATGAAACTACTTCTATGCTTGATAATACTGTGCCACTAGGTGAATTTCTTGATGAACAACTTGCTAGGGCTAGAGAGAATGAAATTATTGAAACTGATAATATTGATGAAAGTGATGATGAAGATTCTACCCATAGATATGAATTGCTTGTTGTGCCTGAGGGTTATGTTATGGATGAAGAAACTGCTAGAGATTTTCTTGCCTGCAATGATAGATATGATCTTAAGAAATTATTAGCTAAGCTGAAAGAAAAATCTTTGAATTCTAGAATGAAATATGACCCTGCTTTTGCTACTTCACCTATTTGTATTACTGATAAGGATTATGATTTCTCTGTCGATCCTGAGTTAATTACTTTGGTTGAATCTGATCCTTCTTATGGCTATGAATCTGAAACTGTTGTGGCACATCTTACTAAATTAAATGATATAGCCACCCTATTCACTCATGAGGAAAAAATTCGTTACTACTATATCCTTAAGCTATTTCCGTTCTCATTAAAGGGTGATGCTAAAACATGGTTTAATTCTCTTGATCCTGGTTGTGTGCGTAGTCCCCAGGATATGTTTACTACTTCTCTGCTAAATATTTCCCTGCTCATAAGAAACAAGCTGCCTTAAGGGAAATATATAATTTTGTGCAAATTGAAGAAGAGAGTCTCCCACAAGCTTGGGGGAGGCTTCTCCAATTAATTAATGCTTTGCCTGATCATCCTCTTAAGCAAAATGAAATACTTGATATCTTTTATAATGGACTAACCGATGCTTCCAGAGACCACCTGGATAGTTGTGTTGGTTGAGTTTTCAAGGAAAGAACTGTTGATCAAGCTGAATTACTATTGAATAATATGTTGAGTAATGAAAATAATTGGACACTTCCTGAACCAACTCCTAAACCAACTCCGAAGAAAAGGGGTATTCTATTTCTTAGTCCTGAAGATATGCAAGAGGCAAAGAAATCTATGAAAGAAAAAGGTATTAAAGCTGAAGATGTTAAGAATTTACCACCTATTGAAGAAATACATGGTCTTAATAACCAGACACAGGTAGTAAAGCTGAATTTACCACCTATTGAAGAAATCCCATCTACCAAGTTTGCTAGTCAGTGCTTAGATGAGTTTGATAATTTTATTGTTAAACAAGAAAACTTCAATGCTTATGTTGGTAGACAGTCGAAACATAATGCTTATATGATTGAACACTTGAGTGATTATATGTTTAGAGTTAAAAGTGAACTTAAACTCAATAGTAAACATGCTTCTATGGTTACCACTCAAGTAGAACAAGTGCTTAAATCTCAAAATGATTTGCTCAATGAATTAAATGACAAGAAAAATGATAATGCTGTTAGAGTCATGACTAGAGGGGGTAAAATGACTCAGGAACCTTTGTATCCTGAGGGCCACCCTAAGAGAATTGAGCAAGATTCTCAGAGAACTAATGTTGATGCACCTAGTCCTTCTAAGAGGAAGAAAAAGAAAAATGATAGGACTTTGCATGCTTCTAGTGAACCTGTTGTTGACACACCTGAGAATCCCAATGATATTTCTATTTCTGATGCTAAAACACAATCTGGTAATGAACATGAACCTAGTGATAATGTTAATGATGATGTTCATGTTGATGCTCAACCTAGAAATAACAATGATGTAGAGATTGAACCTGCTATTGATCTTGATAACCCACAATCAAAGAATCAACCTTATGATAAGAGAGACTTTGTTGCTAGGAAGCACAGTAAAGAAAGAGAATCATGGGTTCAGAAACCCATGCCTTTTCCCCCTAAACCATCCAAGAAAAAGGACGATGAGGATTTTGAGCCCTTTGCTGAAATGATTAGACCTATCTTTTTGCGTATGCGTTTGACTGATATGCTTAAAATGAATCCTTATGCTAAGTATATGAAAGATATTGTTACAAATAAAAGAAAGATACCGGAAGCTGAAATTTCCACCATGCTTGCTTATTATACTTTTAAGGGTGGAATACCTAAGAAACTAGGAGATCCAGGAGTACCAACTATACCATGCTCCATTAAAAGAAACTATGTTAAAACTGCTTTATGTGATCTTGGAGCCGGTGTTAGTGTTATGCCTTTCTCTTTATATCGTAGACTTGATTTGAATAAGTTGACACCTACTGAAATATCTTTGCAAATGGCCGATAAATCAACTACTATACCCGTCGGTATTTGTGAGGATGTGCCTGTTGTGGTTGCAAACGTTACTATTTTAACGGACTTTGTTATTCTTGATATTCCCGAGGACGATAGTATGTCGATTATCCTTGGTAGACCCTTTTTGAATACTGCAAGGGCTGTTATTGATTGCAACAAAGGCAATGTCACTTTTCATGTTAATGGTAATGAGCATACGGTACACTTTCCGAGGAAACAACCTCAAGTCCACAGTATCAATTCTATTGGAAGAATTCCATCGATTATTTTTGGAGGTTTTGAATTTCCTCTTCCTACTGTCAAAAAGAAATATGATATTCTTATTTTTGGGGACGTGCATATCCCCGTTGAGGTAACCTAGTGTTATTCAAAAATTCTCCGGTTTCATGCGATTCGGAATGAGTTTGTTAACAAGACTTGATCAACCTTGTTAGTGGATTCCTTTTGATGAGCATGAGATGGATGAAGTTAGAAAGCACAACTCTCTGTACCCTCCTTTTACTTTCTGTCATTTATATTAAATAAAGCAAAAATAGTATTTTCTGTCTGTTTTCCGAATTATCCTTGCAATAAAAATACCCCGAAAATAAAAGTTCTCCAAATGCCCTAAAATTGAAATATGATTTTTTTGTAGAATATTTAAGAATATCTGGCACTGAGAACACACCGGAGGGGGCAACCACCTGGCCACGAGGATGCAGGGCGCGCCCTACCCCCCCTGGGCGTGCCCCCCTGCCTCGTGGGCCCCACGTGGCCCCCTCCACTTATTCCTGCACCCACACACTTCGTCTTCCTCCAGAAAAAATCACCACACAGCTCAAACCCATGTTCTAGCTCGTTTTGCTGCGATTTTCGATCTCCTTGCTCAAAGCTCCATTCACAAAACTGCTTTGGGGGATTGTTCTTCGGTATGTGACTCCTCCAATGGTCCAATTAGTTTTTGTTCTAGTGCTTTATTTATTAATGCATGATATAGTCTCTAGGCACTTGTGGGAGTAGTTGCTATCAATTTTGTTGAGTTTGGTTCACTTTGATTTTGAGTTACTAAACATTTCAGAAATTTTTCAGAGGAAGAAAAATGTTTAGGAAAATGTACCAAGGTGGTTCCTCAAGGAAGCAAGCACCAAGGCTCGCGATACGTGATCCGGACTATGAACTACCAAGAGAAGCTCAAGTGCAGCCTTGTGAATGGCCGTCAGAAGATTTTATGGTCCAAGCAGGCATTAAGGAGGAATTTGACGCGTATGTGCGTAATGCTGAACTTGAGGGCTTCGTGTCAGATAAGTGCCCCCAATATTACTATCTAACTGATTCCTTTGTGAGAAGGTTTAAATTTACATCATCACGCAATTCTCACACTGTCCTATTTGATCTTTATGATAAATCTTATACCATGGACTTAGAAGATTTTAATACTGCTTGTAAACTCCCGCGGTGGGGTAATGCTAGTGAACCTCGCAAATATGAATATAAAGACTTTCTTGCTAGTATCACTATGGGGGAATCTAGAGAAATTACGCAAGCTACCATAGGGAGCATCCATTTTCCCGCCATACATTATTTTGCTCTCTTTATAGGTAGATGTATTAATGGTAAAGATGAAGCCTGTCACATGTGCGTTCCAGATCTTAGTGTCCTCAAGAGTGCAGTATTAGGAGATAAATAATATAACTTGGGGGTTATTGTTGCACGAAGGTTGCATCATAACAGTATTAGTGGAGATTTGTTTGGGGGAATTTATACAACTCTTTTAGCTAATTATCTTGAGGTACCCATACATGAAAATGATATGGAGTTGCCTCCTGCTTATCTAGATTTTAATGCTATGGTTTGCCATCAGTTTGTTGAGAGGAATCCACAATCTTTCCAGTACCGACTAATCTTTGACAGACGTCGCGCTGTCCATATTGCTCTCCCTGCTCCTGCTTTCTTTGACTTTCAGCCAAAAAGGAGATATGTTATAACCAGGGAGGAGGCGAACGAGTACGAGAGTTGGACGGAGGCAGCTCGCCTCCAAGCTGCAGCTCGTGAGGCAGTAGCGGTTGTATCTCAGTACGACCCCAGTTAGAACTTCGGATATCCGCCAGGCCAGCCATGGCCATAGACCAACTTAGGCCAAAAGCGTAAGCTTGGGGGAGTACGTATTTCTCACCGACATTACATTCATGTTCACACACTCATGCTAGTTGTCAGTGCTCATACTTTTTCATTGTACTATCCATGCTAGTTTACTTTCTTTTTTCTCGCTTTCTTCTTGTGTGTTTGAAAAAACTTAAGAAAAACCAAAAAAAAAATAGTTGTAGCTTTTAGCTAGTTTACTTTCCTTGCCTGTAGTAGTAATAATTAAAAGAAAACCCAAAAAGATTTCTCGTTCTTCTTTTGCTTGTTGGGAGCTTTCCCATGTAAATAGTTTTATTTCTTTTCTTTGGGGGTTGAGAGGAGAAGACCATGATGAAAATGTTGAGTGGCTCTCATATGCATTATTGTTGATATAACCAAGAGCCCATATTACCTTGTCTTCTCCTGTGTATTAAATGCTTGCAGATTCCATCTTAGTCCAATGCACGTGCACTATTATTATTATGCACGCCTTTCGGTCGTGCGAGTGAAAGGCAATAATAACGATATAAGATGGACTGATTGAGATGAGAAAAGCTGGCATGAACTTGACCTATCTTGTTTTTGTAAATATGATTAGTTCATCGTTCCTGATTCAGCCTATTATGAATGAAACATATTTGCAATGACAATTAGAGATTATAGTTTCTCATGTCATGTTTAACTTGCTAGGAGTTTATAATGGTTTACCTTGCATGCCAACATGCTATTAAAATGGTTGTGATGTGGTATGATAGGGTGGTATCCCCCTTTCAACGATTCGAGTGGCTTGACTTGGCACATGTTCACGCATGTAGTTGAAACAGAATCAACGTAGCCTCCACGATATTTATGTCCATGGTGAATTATATACTACTCATGCTCACACTCAGTGTTGATTAATTTTAATGCATGGTCACGACTGTTGTCGCTCTCTAGTTGGTCGCATCCTAGTCTCTTTCTAGCCTTCACTTGTACTAAGCGGGAATACTGCTTGTGAATCCACTTCCATAAACCCCAAAGTTATTCCATACGAGTCCACCATACCTTCCTATATGCGGTATCTACATGCCGTTCCAAGTAAATTTGTATGTGCCAAACTCTAAACCTTCAAATGAAATTCTGTTTTGTATGCTCGAATAGCTCATGTATCAATTAGGGTTGTCTGTATCTTCCATGCTATGTGGGTTATTCTCACGAGGAGTGGACTCCGCTCCTCACTCACGAGAAAATGGCTGGTAACCGGGATGCTCAGTCCCATGCTCAAACCAAATAAAAATAATTGCAAACAAAACTCCCCCGGGACTGTTGTTAGTTGGAGGCACCCGTTGTTTCGGGCAAGCCATGGATTGATTCTTGTTGGTGGTGGGGGAGTATAAACTTTACCATTCTGTTTGGGAACCGCCTATAATGTGTGTAGCATGGAAGATATCGAGATCTCTCGGTTGTTATGTTGACAATGAAATTATGCCACTCAATATATTATTTATCTCTATTTCAAAACTCGAGCTCTGGCACCTCTACAAATCCCTGCTTCCCTCTGCGAAGGGCCTATCTATTTACTTTTATGTCGAGTCATCATCCTGTTATTAAAAAGCACTAGTTAGAGAGCACCGCTGTCCTATGCATTACTATTAGTTTACATTCAGTATGACTATGACTGGATCTCTTTTACCATGAATTACAATGTTTAGTCAGTCCTTGATCTTCAAAGGTGCTCTGCATTTATGTTTTGCGGTCTCAGAAAGGGCTAGCGAGATACCATCTTGTTATATCATATTATGAATGTTTTGAGAAAGTGTTGTCATCCGAGATTTTCTATTATTGCTCGCTAGGTGATTATGCCATTGATATGAGTAAACATGAGACCTAAGTGTTATTGTGAATATGGTTGGTTCATAATCTTTGCTGAAAACTTGAATGTTGGCTTTACATATTTACAACAACAAGAGCAAACAGAGTTTGTAAAAGTTTTTCTTTATCACTTTCAGTTTGTCAACTAAATTGCTTGAGGACAAGCAAAGGTTTAAGCATGGGGGACTTGGTACGTCTCCATCGTATCTACTTTTCCAAACACTTTTGCACTTGTTTTGGACTCTAACTTGCATGATTTGAATGGAACTAACCCGGACTGACGTTGTTTTCAGCAGAATTGCCATGGTGTTATTTTTGTGCAGAAATAAAAGTTCTCGGAATGACCAGAAACTTCACGGAGAATATTTTTGGAATATATAAAAAATACTGGCGAAAGAATCAACACCAGGGGGCCCACACCCTGTCCATGAGGGTGGGGGCGCGCCTACCCCCCCCCCCCCCCCGGGCGCGCCCCCTATCTCGTGGCCCCCCAGAGGCTCCACCGACCTCAACTCCAACTCTATATATTCACGTTCGGGAGGAAAGAAATCAGAGAGAAGGATTCATCGCGTTTTACGATACGGAGCCGCCGCCAAGCCCTAATCTCTCTCGGGATGGCTGATCTGGAGTCCGTTCGGGGCTCCAGAGAGGGGAATCCGTCGCCGTCGTCATCATCAATCATGTCATCGAGTTAGTTTTGTTAGGGTTTGATCCCTAGTATCCATTATGTTCAGAGATTTATGTTGCTATGACTTTGCTATGCTTAGTGCTTGTCACTAGGGCCCAAGTGCCATGAATTCAGATCTGAACCTACTATGTTTTCATGAATATATGTGAGTTCTTGATCCTATCTTGCAAGTCATTAGTCACCTACTATGTGTTATGATCCGGTAACCCTGAAGTGACAATAATCGGGACCACTCCCGGTGATGACCGTAGTTTGAGGAGTTCATGTATTCACTAAGTGTTAATGCTTTGGTCCGGTACTCTATTAAAAGGAGGCCTTAATATCCCTTAGTTTCCAATAGGACCCCGCTGCCACGAGAGGGTAGGACAAAAGATGTCATGCAAGTTCTTTTCCATAAGCACATATGACTATATTCGGAATACATGCCTAAATTGCATTGATGAACTGGAGCTAGTTCTGTGTCACCCTATGTTATAACTGTTGCATGAGAAATCGCATCCGACATACTTATCCATCATTGATCCAATGCCTATGAGCTTTTCATAGATTGATCTTTGCTTAGTTACTTTACCGTTGCCACTGTTACAATTACTGCAAAACTGCTACTGTTACTTTTGCCACCGTTACCGTTACTTCCATACTACTTTGCTACTAAATACTTTGCTGCAGATATTAAGTTTTCCAGGTGTGGTTGAATTGAGAACTCAACTGCTAATACTTGAGAATATTCTTTGGCTCACCTTGTGTCGAATCAATAAATTTGGGTTGAAAACTCTACCCTCGAAAACTGTTGCGATCCCTTATACTTGTGGGTTATCAGTGGTTGGCGGGTGTCTGTTTCTCCTACTTTAGTTGAATCGAATTTGACTGCGGCCGGTCCTTGTTGAAGGTTAAAACAACAAACTTTATAAATCACCGTTGTGGTTTTGTATGCGTAAGTAAGAACGGTTCTTGCTAGAAGCCCGTAGCAGCCACGTAAACCTTAAAACAACAAAATAGAGGACGCCTAACTTGTTTTTGCAGGGCATGTTGTGATGTGATATGGTCAAGACATGATGTGATATACGTTATTGTATGAGATGATCATGTTTTGTAAAAGTTATCGGCAACTGGCAGGAGCCTTATGGTTGTTGCTTTATTGTATGAAATGCAAACGCCATGTAATTGCTTTACTTTATCACTATGCGTTAGCGATAGTTGTAGAAGAAATAGTTAGTGAGACGACCACGACGCTACGATGGAGAACAAGGTGTCAAGCCGGTGACGATGGAGATCTTGACGATGCTTTGGAGATGGAGATCAAAGGCACAAGATGATGATGGCCATATCATGTTACATATTTTGATTGCATGTGATGTTTATCTTTTATGCATATTATTTTGCTTAGTACGGCGGTAGCATTATAAGATGATCCCTCACTAAAAAATTCAATGTATAAGTGTTCTCCCTGAGCATGCACCATTGCGACAGTTCGTCGTGCCAAGACACCACGTGATAATCGGGTGTGATCAGCTCTACGTTCACATACAACGGGTGCAAGACAGTTTTGCACATGCGGAATACTCGGGTTAAACTTGACGAGCCTAGCATGTATAGACATGGCCTCGGAACGCTGGAGACCGAAATGTCGAACGTGAATCATATAGTAGATATGGTCAACATAGAGATGTTCACCATTAAAAACTACTCCATCTCACGTGATGATCAGACATGGTTTAGTTTATATGGATCACGTGATCATTTAGATGACTTGAGGGATGTCTACCTAAGTGGGAGTTCTTAAGTAATATGATTAATTGAACTTAATTTATCATGAACTTAGTCCTGATAGTATTTGCATAATTATGTTGTTGATCAATAGCTCGCATATAGCTCCCCTGTTTTATTTTTGACATGTTCCTAGAGAAAACTAAGTTGAAAGATGATAGTAGCAATGATACGGACTAGGTCTGTGATCTGAGGATTATCCTCATTGCTGCACAGAAGAATTATGTCCTTGATGCACCGCGAGGTGACAGACCTATTGCAGGAGGAGATGCAGACATTATGAACGTTTGACAAGCTCGGTATGATGACTACTTGATAGGTAAGTGCACCATGCTTTACAGCTTAGAACCGGGACTTCAAAAATGTTTTGAACTCCATGGAGAATATGAGATGTTCCAAGAGCTGAAAATGATATTTCAGACTCATGCCCGTGTTAAGAGGTATGATACCTCTGACAAGTACTTTGCCTACAAGATGGAGGAGAATAGCTCAGCTAGTGAGCATGTACTCAGAATGTCTGGGTACTACAATCGCTTGAATCAAGTGGGAGTTAATCTTCCAGATAAGATAGCGATTGACAGAGTTCTCTAGTCACTATCACCAAGTTACTAGAACTTCGTGATGAATTATAATATGTAAGGGATGACAAAATCGATTCCCAAGCTCTTCGCGACGCTGAAATCAGCGAAGGAAGAAATCAAGAAATAGCATCAAGTGTTGATGGTTAACAAGACCATTAGTTTCAAGAAAAAGGGAAAGAAAGGGAACTTCAAGTAGAATGGCAATTGATTTGCCACTCCCGTGAAGAAGCCCAAAGCTAGACCCAAACCTGAAACTGAGTGCTACTACTGCAAAGGAAATGGTCACAGGAAGCGGAACTGCCCCAAGTATTTGGTGGATAAGAAGGATGGCAAAGTGAACAAAGGTATACTTGATATACATGTTATTAATGTGTACTTTACTAGTGTTCATAGTAGCCCCTAGGTATTTGATATCGGTTCAGTTGCTAAGATTAGTAACTCAAAATAGGAGTTACAAAATGAACAGAGACTAGTTGAGGACAAGGTAACGATGTGTGTTGGAAGTGATTCCAAGGTTGATAAGATCACCATCGCATACTCCCTCTACCTTCGGGATTAGTATTGAACCTAAATAAATGTTATTTGGTGTTTGCATTGAGCATGAATATGATTGGATCATATTTATTGCAATACGGTTATTCATTTAAGTCAGAGAATAATTGTTGTTCTATTTACATGAATAAAACCTTCAATGGTCATACACCCAATGTGAATGGTTTGTTGAATCTCAATCGTGGTTATACACATATTCATAATATTGATGCCAAAAGATGCAAAGTTGATAATGATAGTGCAACATATTTGTGGCACTGCCGTTTAGGTCATATTGGTGTAAAGCGTGGGATGGACTTTTGGAATCACTTGATTGTGAATCATTTGATGCTTGCGAACTATGCCTCATGGGCAAGATGACTAAGACTCCATTCTCCAGAACAATGGAGCGAGCCACTGACTTATTGGAAATAATACATACCGATGTATGCGGTCCAATGAGTGTTGAGGCTCGCGGTGGGTATCGTTATTTCCTGACCTTCACAGATGATTTGAGCAGATATGGGTATATCTACTTGATGAAACACAAGTGTGAAACATTTGAAAAGTTCAAAGAATTTCAGAGTGAAGTGGAGAATCATCATAACAAAAAAAATCTACGATCTGATCGTGGAGGCGAATATTTGAGTTACGAGTTTGGCCTTCATTTAAAGCAATGTGGAATAGTTTCACAACTCACGCCACCTGTAACACCACAGCGTAATGGTGTCTCAGAATGTCATAACCGTACTTTATTAGATATGGTGCGATCTATGATGTCTCTTACCGGTTTACCACTATCGTTTTGGGGTTATGCATTAGAGACAGCTGCATTCACGTTAAATAGGGCATCGTCTAAATCTGTGGAGATGACACCGTATGAACTGTGGTTTGGCAAGAAACCTAAGCTGTCATTTCTTAAAAGTTTGGGTATGCGATACTTATGTCAAAAGGTTTCCAGCCTGATAAGCTCGAACCCAAATCAGAAAAGTGTGTCTTCATAGGATACGCTAAGGAAACAATTGGGTACACCTTCTACCACAAATCCGAAGGCAAGATAGTTGTTGCCAAGAATGGAAACTTTCTAGAGGAGTTTCTCTTGAAAGAAGTGAGTGGGAGGAAAGTAGATGTTGATGAGGTAATTGTACCGTCTCTCGAATTGGAAAGTAGCTCATCACAGAAAACCGTTCCCGTGATGCCTACACCAACTAGAGAGGAAGCTAATGATAATGATCACGAAACTTCAGATCAAGTTACTACCGAACCTCGTAGGTCAACCAGAGCACGTTCCGTACCAGAGTGGTACGGTAATCCTGTTCTAGAAGTCATGTTACTAGACCATGACGAACCTACGAAGTATGAGGAAGAGATGATGAACCCAGATTCCGCAAAATGGCTTGAGGCCATGAAATCTGAGATAGGATCCATGTATGAGAACAAAGTGTGGACTTTGATGAACTTGCCCAATGATCGGCAAGCCATTAAGAATAAATGGATCTTCTAGAGGAAGACAGACGCTGATGGTATTGTTACTATCTACAAAGCTCGACTTGTCGCAAAAGGTTGTTCGACAAGTTCAAGGTGTTGACTACGATGAGATATTCTCACACGTAGCGATGCTTAAGTCTGTCTGAATCATGTTAGCAATTGCCACATTTTATGAAATCTGGCAAATGGATGTCAAAACAGCATTCCTTAATAGGATTTTCTTAAAAGAAGAGTTGTATATGATGCAACCAATAGTTTTGTCGATCCTAAAGGGGCTAACAAAGTGTACAAACTCCAGTGATCCATCTATGGACTGGTGCAAGCATCTCAGAGTTGGAATATACGCTTTGATAAGGTGATCAAAGCATATGGTTTTATACAGACTTATGGTGAAACCTATATTTACAAGAAAGTGAGTGGGAGCTCTGTAGCATTTCTAATAGTATATGTGGATGACATATTGTTGATCAGAAATAATATAGAATTTTTGGATAGCATAAAAGGATACTTGAATAAGAATTTTTCAATGAAAGACCTCGATGCATTAAGATCTACAGGGATAGATCAAGACGCTTAATAGAACTTTCACAAAGCACATACCTTGACAAGATTTTGAAGAAATTCAAAATGGATCAGTCAAAGAAAGGGTTCTTGCCTGTGTTGCAAGGTGTGAACTTGAGTAAGACCCAAAGCCCGACCACGGTAGAAGTAGAGAGAGAATGAAAGTCATTCCCTATGCCTCAGCCATAGGTTCTATGAAGTATGCCATGTTGTGTACCAGACATATCGTTTACTTTGCCATGAGTTTGGCAAGGGGGTACAATAGTGATCCAGGAGTAGATCACTGGACAGCGGTCAAAATTATCCTTAGTTACCAAAGATGACTAAGGAAATGTTTCTCGGTTGTGGATGTGATAAAGAGTTCATCGTAAAGAGTTACGTCGATGCAAGCTTTGACACTAATCTAGATGACTCTAAGTCTCAATCTAGATACATATTGAAAGTTTGAGCAATTAGCTAGAGTAGCTCCGTGCAGAGCATTGTAGACATAGAAATTTGCAAGATAAATATGGATCTGAATGTGGCAGACCCGATGACTAAACTTCTCTCACAAGCAAAACATGATCACACCTTAATAGTCTTTGGGTATTAATCACATGGCGATGTGAACTAGACTATTGACTCTAGTACCCTTTGGGTGTTGGTCACATGGCGATGTGAACTATGGGTGTTAATCACATAAAGATGTGAACTATTGGTGTTAAATCACATGGCGATGTGAACTAGATTATTGACTCTAGTGCAACTAGGAGACTGAAGGAAATATGCCCTAGAGGCAATAATAAAGTTGTTATTTTATATTTCCATATATCATGATATATAAATGTTTATTATTCATGCTAGAATTGTATTAACCGGAAACTTGATACATGTATGGATACATAGACAAAACACCGTGTCCCTAGTAAGCCTCTACTAGACTAGCTCATTAATCAAAGATGGTTAAGTTTCCTAACCATAGACATGTGTTGTCATTTGATGAACAAGATCACATCATTAGCAGAATGATGTGATGGACAATACCCATCCATTAGCATAGCATATTGATCGTTCGGTTTTATTGCTATTGCTTTCTTCATGTCAAATACATATTCCTTAACTATGAGATTATGCAACTCCCGGATACCGGAGGAATACCTTATGTGCTATCAAACGTCACAACGTAACTGGGTGATTATAAAGATGCTCTACAGGTATCTCCGAAGGTGTTTGTTGGGTTGGCATAGATTGAGATTAGGATTTGTCACTCCGAGTATCGGAGAGGTATCTCTGGGCCCTCTCGGTAATGCACATCATAATAAGCCTTGAAAGCAGTGTGACTAAAGAGTTATTTGCGGGATGATGCATTACAGAACGGGTAAAGAGACTTGTCGGTAACGAGATTGAACTAGGTATGGAGATACGGATGATCGAATCTCGGGCAAAGTAACATACTAATGACAAAGGGAATAACGTATGTTGTCATTACGGTACGACCGATAAACATCTTCATAGATTATGTAGGAACCAATATGAGCATCCAGGTTCCACTATTGGTTATTTACCGAAGAGGTGTCTTGGTCATGTCTACATAGTTCTTGAACCCGTAGGGTCCGCACGCTTAACGTTCGATGACGATTTTGTATTATATGAGTTGTGTGATTTGGTGACCGAACGTTGTTCGGAGTCCCGGATGAGATCACGGACATGACAAGGAGCCCCGAAATGGTTGAGAGGTAAAGATTCATATATAGGACGATGATATTCGGACACCGGAAGTGTTCCGAGGGTACCGGGTACATATCGGGTCACCGGAAGGGGTTCCGGGCACCCCCCCCCCCGGCAAAGATATGGGCCTATTGGGCCAAGAGGGGAAACACAGCAGCAAGAATTGAGTGCTGCGCCCCCCATGTAGGTCGAATAGGAAGGGGAAGGAAAGGGGGAAGAGAGAAAGGAAGGGGGGTTCGGCCCCCATTCCTTCTCTCCCCCTCCTCCTTCTCCCTCCGGAAAACATGGTAAGGGCGGGGGGCGAATTGGACTAGGCCCCCAAGTAGGATTCCTCCTACTTGGGGCGTGATGTCTACTACACAACCTTCTTCTTGTAGACGTTGTTGGGCCTCCAAGTGCAGAGGTTTGTAGGTCAGTAGCAAATTTCCCTCAAGTGGATGACCTAAGGTTTATCAATCTGTGGGAGGCGTAGGATTAAGATGGTCTCTCTCAAGCAACCCTGCAACCAAATAACAAAGATTCTCTTGTGTCCCCAACACACCCAATACAATGGTAAATTGTGTAGGTGCACTAGTTCAGCGAAGAGATGGTGATATGAGTGCAATATGGATGGTAGATATAGGTTTTTCGTAATCTGAAAATATAAAAACAGCAAGGTAACTAATGATAAAAGTGAGCGAAAACGGTATTGCAATGCTAGGAAACAAGGCCTAGGGTTCATACTTTCACTAGTGCAAGTTCTCTCAACAATAATAACATAATTGGATCATATAACTATCCCTCAACATGCAACAAAGAATCACTCCAAAGTCACTAATAGCGGAGAACAAACGAAGAGATTATTGTAGGGTACGAAATCACCTCAAAGTTATCCTTTCTGATCGATCTATTCAAGAGTTCGTAGTAAAATAACATGAAGCTATTCTTCCCGTTCGATCTATCATAGAGTTTGTACTAGAATAACACCTTAAGACACATATCAACCAAAACCCTAATGTCAGCTAGATACTCCAATGTCACCACAAGTATCCGTGGGTATGATTATACGATATGCATCACACAATCTCAGATTCATCTATTCAACCAACACAAAGAACTTCAAAGAGTGCCCCAAAGTTTCTACCGGAGAGTCAAGACGAAAACGTGTGCCAACCCCTATGCATAATTTCACAATGTTACGGAACCCGCAAGTTGATCACCAAAACATACATCAAGTAGATCACGTGAATATCCCATTGTCACCACAGATAAGCACATGCAAGACATACATCAAGTGTTCTCAAATCCTTAAAGACTCAATCTGATAAGATAACTTTAAAGGGAAAACTCAATCCATTACAAGAGAGTAGAGGGGGAGAAACATCATAAGATCCAACTATAATAGCAAAACTCGCGATACATCAAGATCGTGCCAAATCAAGAACACGAGAGAGAGATCAAAAACATAGCTACTGGTACATACCCTCAGCCCCGAGGGTGAACTACTCCCTCCTCGTCATGTAGATCGCCGGGATGATGAAGATGGCCACCGGTGATGGAACCCCCCTCCAGCAGGGTGCCGAAACAGGGTCCCGATTGGTTTTTGGTGGCTACAGAGGCTTGCGGCGGCGGAACTCCCGATCTAGGTTTCTTTCTGGAAGTTTGGGTATATATAAGAGGTATTGGCATCGGGAACAAGTCAGGGGGGTCTCCGGGCTGTCGACGAGGCAGGGGGGCACGCCCAGGGGGGTGGGCGCGCCCCCTACCGTCGTGGGCAGCCCTGGACTCTTCTGGTCCATCTCCGATGCTCTGTGGGCTTCTTCTGGTCCAAAAATAATCTTCGTCAAATTTCAGGTCGATTGAACTCCGTTTGGTTTTCCTTTTCTGCGATACTCAAAAACAAGGAAAAAACAGAAACTGGCACTGGGCTCTGGGTTAATAGGTTAGTCCCAAAAATCATATAAAATAGCATATAAATGCATATAAAACATCCTAGAAGGATAATATAATAGCATGGAACAATCAAAAATTATAGATACGTTGGAGATGTATCAAGCATCCCCAAGCTTAATTCCTGCTCGTCCTCGAGTAGGTAAATGATAAAAACAGAATTTTTGATGTGGGATGCTACCTAACATAATTTTCAATGTAATTTTCTTTACTGTGGCATGAATGTTCAGATCCGAAAGATTCAAGATAAAAGTTTAATATTGACATAAAAATAATAATACTTCAAGCATGCTAACCAAGCAATTATGTCTTATCAAAATAACATAGCCAAAGAAAGCTCATCCCTACAAAATCATATAGTTTGGCCATGCTTCATTTTCGTCACACAAAATGCTCCCATCATGCAAAACCCCGATGACAAGCCGAGCAATTGGTTCATATTTTTTAACGCGCTTCAGCCTTTTCAACCCTCACGCAATACATGAGCGCAAGCCATGGACATAGCACTATGGGTGGAATAGAGTATGATGATAGGGGTTATGTGAGAAGAAAAAAAGGGAGAAAGTCTCACATTGACGCGGCTAATCAACGGGCTATGGAGATGCCCATCAATTGATGTCAATGCGAGGAGTGGGATTGCCATGCAGCGGATGCACTAGAGCTATAAATGTATGAAAGCTCATCAAAAAGAAACTAAGTGGGTGTGCATCCAACTTGCTTGCTAACGAAGACCTAGGGCATTTTGAGGAAGCCCATCATTGGAATATACAAGCCAAGTTCTATAATGAAAAATTCCCACTAGTATATGAAAGTGACAAAATAAGAGACTCTCTATCATGAAGATCATGGTGCTAATTTGAATCACAAGTGTGGAAAAAGGATAGTAAACATTGTCCCTTCTCTCTTTTTCTCTCATTCATTTTTTCTCTTTTTTTATTTGGGCCTTCTCTTTTTTTTCTTTTTTTTCTTTTTTTTTGTCCTCTTTTTATTTTTATTTTTTTTTTCGTCCGGAGTCTCATCCCGACTTGTGGGGGAATCATAGTCTCCATCATCTTTTCCTCACATGGGACAATGCTCTAATAATGATGATCATCACACTTTTATTTACTTACAACTCAAGAATTGCAACTCGATACTTAGAACAAAATATGACTCTATGTGAATGCCTCCGGTGGTGTACCGGGATATGCAATGAATCAAGAGTGACATGTATGAAAAATTAAGCATGGTGTCTTTGCCACATATATGATGTCAACTACATGATCATGCAAGGCCATATGACAGTGATGGTGCGTGTCATAATAAATGGAACGGTGGAAAGTTGCATGGCAATATATCTCGGAATGGCTATGGAAATGCCATAATAGGTAGGTATGGTGGCTGTTTTGAGGAAGATATGAGGAGGTTTGTGTGTGATAGAGCATATCATATTACGGGGTTTGGATGCACCGGCGAAGTTTGCACCAACTCTCAAGGTGAGAAAGGGCAGTGCACGGTACCGTAGAGGCTAGCAAATTGCGAAAAGGTAAGAGTGTGTATAATCCATGGACTCACATTAGTCATAAAGAACTCATATACTTATTGCAAAAGTTTATTAGCCCTTGAAGAAAAGTACTACTATGCATGCTCCTAGAGGGATAGATTGGTAGGAAAATACCATCGCTCGTCCCCGACTGCCACTCATAAGGAAAGCAATCAAAGAACACCCCATGCTTCATACTTGTCACACAACGTTTACCATACGTGCATGCTATGGGACTTGCAAACCTCAACACAAGTATTTCTCAATTCCACAATTACCCAACTAGCATGACTCTAACATTACCACCTTTATATATCAAAACTACTATGAAGTATCAAACTTCTCTTAGTATTCAATACACTTATATGAAAGTTTTTATTATATCCCTCTTGGATGCCTATCATATTAGGACTGATTTCATAACCAAAGCAAATTACCATGCTGTTTAGGAATCTCAAAATAATATAAGTGGAGCATGAGAGTTCATCTATTTCTTCAAAATAAAACCACCGTCGTGCTCTAAAAGATATAAGTTAAGCACTAGAGCAAACGACAAACTACTCCGAAAGATATAAGTGAAGATCAATGAGTAGTCGAATAATCATGCAACTATGTGAAGACTCTCTAACATTTAAGAACTTCAGATCTTGGTATTTTATTCAAACAGAAAGCAAAACAAAAGAAAATAGAATGACGCTCCAAGCAAAACACATATCATGTGGTGAATAAAAATATAACTCCAAGTAAAGTTACCGATGAACGAAGACGAAAGAGGGGATGCCATCCGGGGCATCCCCAAGCTTAGGTTCTTGGTTGTCCTTGAATATTACCTTGGGGTGCCTTGGGCATCCCCAATCTTAGGCTCTTGCCACTCCTTATTCCATAGTTCATCGAATCTTTACCCAAAACTTGAAAACTTCACGACACAAAACTCAACAGAAAATCTAATGAGCTCCGTTAGTGAAATAAAAAAACCACCACTTTAAGGTAATGTAATGAACTCATTCATTATTTATATTGGTGTTAAAACTACTGTATTCCAACTTCTCTATGCTTCATAACCTCTTATACTAGCCATAGATTCATCAAAATAAGCAAACAACACACGAAAAACAGACTCTGTCAAAAACAGAACAGTCTGTAGTAATCTATATCTAACGCAGACTTCTGTAACTCATAAAATTCTGAAAAAATAGGAAGACCCAGATAATTGGATTATTGATCTACTGCAATTGGAATCAGTATTTTATCACGTTCTGGTGATTTTAAACAATTGTTTTCGTGAGCAGAAAGTCTCTGTCTTTTTCAGCAAGATCAAATAATTATCACCCAAGAAGATCCTATAGGTTTTACTTGGCACAAACACTAATTAAAACATAAAACCACATCTAACCAGAGTCTAGATGAATTATTTATTACTAAACAGGAGCAAAAAGCAAAGAACAAAAATAAAATTGGGTTGCCTCCCAACAAGCGCTATCGTTTAAAGCCCCTAGCTAGGCATGATGATTTCAATGATGCTCACATAAAAGATAAGAATTGAAACGTAAAGAGAGCATCATGAAGAATATGACTAGCACATTTAATTTTAACCCACTTCCTATGCATAGGGATTTTGTGAGCAAACAGCTTATGGGAACAATAATCAACTAGCATAGGGAGGCAAAACAAGCATAACTTCAAGATTTTCAACACATAGAGAGGAACCTTGATATTATTGCAACTCCTACAAGCATATATTCCTCCCTCATAATAATTTTCAGTGGCATCATGAATGAATTCAACAATATAACCATCACATAAAGCATTCTTTTCATGATCTACTTGCATAGAAATTTTACTACTCTCCACATAAGCAAAATTCTTCTCTTTCGGAATAGTGGGAGTATCATAAGAGACTCGAATACTATAAATTGTTTCCACATTAAAAGAGTAGTTTTCAGAAAAAGGGTAATCATAATCATGACAAGTTTTATAAATATAATCATCACTACTCTTATAGCATAAGTGTCATCACAATAATCATCATAAATAGGAGGCATGCTATCATCATAATAAATTTGCTCATCCATACTTGGGAGGCTAAAAATATCATCTTCGTTAAACATAGCATCCCCAAGCTTGGGACAAACATTAATTGCAGCAAATATATTCTCAAACATGTCATTCTCATCAAACATAGCATCCCCAAGCTTGGGCCTTCTCATATCATAAGCATAATCACTCTCATCATTAATAGTATGGATAGCACCAATAGTATAGCAATTATCATCATCACAATGAGTAATAGGAGCAACATCATTTGGGAGGGATACCTTTATACCTTTGCTTCTCCGTCTTTTCTTTTTATTCTTCACATCATGTGTGGGTTTAACCCTCTTTTTTGAGCTCCTTATTAATGAGATTGGTTGAATAGAAAGCTCCTCCTCGTTACCTGATTCATCATAAGAAATAATAGGAGGATATTGGGAAGTTTCTTCCCTTTCATTAGTATTCTCTTCATCTTCTATTTGTTTTCTTGTCTTTATGTGATTGGCAATATAAGGATTTTCAATGCAATTCACCGCACAATACATATAAATTTCCTCTAGATCAAAATCAAGAACTTTATCAAGGATAAATTCTAGGAGATCCTTAGTGATACGTTTCATTTCTTCATAACCCACAAGCAAACTAAGTTCATTATGATGTGCAAGGGAAATCAAGTCATCACAATTTTTGGACACGATTCGATCATGAAACAATTTGCATTGGAGATTTAAATGATCACGTTCATTGCTAACTTCACAAGGATGGCAAAGAAATTTTAAATTTATAGCACAAGCATCTAGCCTCTCTTGCAGCCATTTAGTTTCTAAATACTTATGCCTCTTGCAAAATCTATCTTCCCTATTTGGTGTGTACTTGCAAACTCTATGCAGTCCACAAAAATTGACATGCTTATAAGAGACATTTCCATCATGACTAGTGCAATCATCATTAGTACTATGGATATTCAAAGAATTCATACTAACAACATTACAATCATGCTCATCATTCAAATATTTAGTGCCAAACATTCTAATGTATTCTTCTTCTAACATTTTGGCACAATTATCGGAATCCTTATTTTCATGAAAGATATTAAAAAGATGAAGCATATGAGGTACCCTCAATTCCATTTTTTTGTAGTTTTATTTTATAGAATATACTAGTGATAAAACAAGAAACTAAAATATTTGATTGCAAGATCTAAAGATATACCTTCAAGCACTCACCTGCCCGGCAACGGTGCCAGAAATTGCTTGATGTCTACTACACAACCTTCTTCTTGTAGACGTTGTTGGGCCTCCAAGTGCAGAGGTTTGAAGGACAGTAGCAAATTTCCCTCAAGTGGATGACCTAAGGTTTATCAATCTGTGGGAGGCGTAGGATGAAGATGGTCTCTCTCAAGCAACCCTGCAACCAAATAACAAAGAGTCTCTTGTGTCCCCAACACACCCAATACAATGGTAAATTGTATAGGTGCACTAGTTCAGCGACGAGATGGTGATACAAGTGCAATATGGATGGTGGATATAGGTTTTTGTAATCTGAAAATATAAAAACAGCAAGGTAACTAATGATAAAAGTGAGCGAAAATGGTATTGCAATGCTAGGAAACAAAGCCTAGGGTTCATACTTTCACTAGTGCAAGTTCTCTCAACAATAATAACATAATTGGATCATATAACTATCCTCAACATGCAACAAAGAGTCACTCCAAAGTCACTAATAGTGGAGAACAAATGAAGAGATTATTGTAGGGTACGAAACCACCTCAAAGTTATCCTTTCTGATCGATCTATTCAAGAGTCCATAGTAAAATAACACGAAGCTATTCTTTCCGTTTGATCTATCATAGAGTTCGTACTAGAATAACACCTTAAGACACATATCAACCAAAACCCTAATGTCAGCTAGATACTCCAATGTCACCACAAGTATCCGTGGGTATGATTATACGATATGCATCACACAATCTCAGATTCATCTGTTCAACCAACACAAAGAACTTCAAAGAGTGCCCCAAAGTTTCTACCGGAGAGTCAAGACGAAAACGTGTGCCAACCCCTATGCATAAGTTCACAATGTTACGGAACCCGCAAGTTGATCACCAAAACATACATCAAGTAGATCACGTGAATATCCCATTGTCACCACAGATAAGCACATGCAAGACATACATCAAGTGTTCTCAAATCCTTAACGACTCAGTCCGATAAGATAACTTCAAAGGGAAAACTCAATCCATTACAAGAGAGTGGAGGGGGAGAAACATCATAAGATCCAACTATAATAGCAAAGCTCGCGATACATCAAGATCGTGCCAAATCAAGAACACGAGAGAGAGAGAGAGAGAGAGAGAGAGAGAGAGAGAGATCAAACACATAGCTACTGGTACATACCCTCAGCCCCGAGGGTGAACTACTCCCTCCTCGTCATGGAGATCGTTGGGATGATGAAGATGGCCACCGGTGATGGAACCCCCCTCCGGCAGGGTGCCGCAATAGGGTCCCGATTGGTTTTTGGTGGCTACAGAGGCTTGCGGCGGCGGAACTCCCTATCTAGGTTTCTTTTTGGAAGTTTGGGTATATATAAGAGGTATTGGCGTCGGGAACAAGTCAGGGGGGTCTCCGGGCTGTCCACGAGGCAGGGGGCGCGACCAGGGGGTGGGCGCACCCCCCACCCTCGTGGGCAGCCCGGGACTCTTCTGGTCCATCTCCGATGCTCCGTGGGCTTCTTCTGGTCCAAAAATAATGTCCGTCAAATTTCAGGTCAATTGGACTCTGTTTGGTTTTCCTTTTCTACGATACCCAAAAACAAGGAAAAAACAGAAACTGGCACTGGGCTCTGGGTTAATAGGTTAGTCCCAAAAATCATATAAAATAGCATATAAATGCATATAAAACATCCTAGAAGGATAAAATAATAGCATGGAACAATAAAAAATTATAGATACGTTGGAGACGTATCAGGGCGCCCTAGGGCTGTTCTCCTCCCCCTCCCACCTATATATACATGGGGAGGGGGCGCGTAGAAAACACACAAACAGTTGTTATCCGTGTGCGGCGCCCCCCTCCATAGTTTACGCCTCCGGTCATATTCACGTAGTGCTTAGGCGAAGCCCTGCGCGGATAACTTCACCATCACCGTCACCACGCTGTCTTCTGACGAAACTCTCCCTCAACACTTTGCTGGATCAAGAGTTCGAGGGACATCATCGAGCTAAACGTGTGCAGAACTCGGAGGTGATGTGCGTTCGGTGCTTGATCGTTCAGACCGAGAAGAAGTTCGACTACATCAACCGCGTTGTCAAACGCTTTCGCTTTCGGTCTACGAGGGTACGTGGACACACTCTTCCCCTCTCGTTGCTATGCATCTCTTAGATAGATCTTGCGTGAGCGTAGGAAATTTTTGAAATTACATGCTCCGTTTCCCAACACACGCTCCCACATTATTTCATACTTTGGACTTCCCTTACACCGTTTATCCTCAGCTTCTTCCACATGCAACAGAAGGGGGCAGTGGCCCGAGCGTGGTGAGACCAATTGATGCACCCTTGCAAACGGGAACATGTCTCTCCAGTCATCATTAGCGCATGCTCGGTCTAGTCAGACACGAACATTACCTTGACCCCACTAGCCATTATCAAAGGTGGACGGCGCCTCGAAGAAACCGAGATCCTAAGCTCAGAAACTATGAGTGCAACTCTAAAAGCTTCCATCTAACTTTCAATACGGCTCATTCTCGAGAAGTGTTCATGCTGCCATAGGGCTTCATTGAAGTCCCACATACTAGCCATGGCAAGTTTGAAACTCCCTTCAGTCTAACTAGGTGATCCCACATGCGTTGACGGTGCTCCACACGAGGCTTACCATAGACGAAAGTTGTTCTCCATGACTTTCCGGATCCTTGATCAACAATGCTCTCATCAATATATCGCTTGCACGCATCAAGTACTGGCTCCTAGAGGGAATCGTCCCCAAAATAGAGCCAATCCCCCTCCACGACATTCACAATCAACACCATAGAAACCTCTTAGGCCCAGATTCCATTTTATAGTTTTAGCTTTGGCAGACAATTGCCTTGTTTCAGACATGAAGACGAACCTCGAGGAATGGGCTTTTGCAAGAGCCCCAACTTCTCGAACTGTCCGACGGTTCCCCGCCCCCCGACAGTTCCATATTAAGTAACTCATTGTGTCCGACGGCACTCCTCCATGGAGCTCGCCTTAAAATTGGTAGAAGTTGAATCCTTGCCATCACGCTTTGCACGCTTGTGATAACCCACAAGTATAGGGGATTGCAACAGTTTCGAGGGTAGAGTATTCAACCCAAATTTATAGATTCGACACAAGGGGAGCCAAAGAATATTTGAAGGTATTAGCAGCTGAGTTGTCAATTCAACCACACCTGGAGATTAATTATCTATAGCAAAGTGATCAGTAGCAAAGTAGTACGATAGTTTTGATAATAGTAGCAGCAGTAACGGTAACGGTAACAGTGATGGCAGTAATTTTGTAGCAAGTGTAATAGTGATGATAGCAGTAGTAACTTAGCAAGATCAATATAGGATAAATTCGTAGGCATTGGATCGGTGACTTGTTGGATGATATTCATCATGAGAAAGTTATAACCTAGGGTGATACGGCACTAGCTCCAGTTCGTCAATATAATGTAGGCATGTATTCAGTAAATATTTATACGTGCTTATGGAAAGAACTTGCATGACATCTTTTGTCCTACCCTCCCGTGGCAGCGGGGTCCATACTGGAAAAAGGGATATTAAGGCCTCCTTTTAATAGAGAACTGGAACAAAGCATTAACACACGGTGAATACATGAACTCCTCAAACTACGGTCATCACCGGGAGTGGTCCCAACTATTGTCACTCCGGGGTTGCCAGATCATAACACGTAGTAGGTGACTATAACTTGCAAGATCGGATCTAGAACATGGATATAATGATGATAACATAAACGGTTCAGATCTAAGATCATGGCACCCGGGCCCAAAGTGACAAGCATTAAGCATGGCAAAGTCATAGCAACATCAATCTTAGAACATAGTGGATACTAGGGATCAAGCCCTAACAAAACTAACTCGATTACATGATGAATCACATCCAACTCCTCACCGACCAGCGAGCCTATGAAGGAATTACTCACTCCCAGTGGGGAGCATCATGGAATTGGCGATGGAGAAGGGTTGGTGATGACGAAGAACGAAGATTCCCCTCTCCGGACCCCAAACGAGCTCCAGATCTAGCCTCCCGATGAAGAACAGGAGGTGGCAGCGGCCCCGTCTCGTGGATTGCGATAATTCTTTCTCCCTGATTTTTTCTGGAAAAATAGGATTTTATAGCCTCGGTTTCAGGGTCTGCGGGGCCACCAGGTGGGGACAACCCACCTGGGCACGCCAGGAGAGGGGGCACGCCCTGGTGGGTGTGCCCACCCAGGTGCCCCTCTCCGGTGGATCTTGGCTCTAGAAATTCTTATTTATTGTATAAAAATTCCTCGCAAAGTTTCATTCCATTCCAAGAACTTTTATTTCTGCACAAAAACAACACCATGGTAGTTCTGCTGAAAACAACGTCAGTCCGGGGTTAGTTTCATTCAAATCATGCAAATTAGAGTCCAAAACAAGAGGAAAAGCGTTAGGAAAAGTAGATACGTTGGAGACGTATCAACTCCCCCAAGCTTAAACCTTTGCTTGTCCTCAAGCAATTCAGTTGATAAACTGAAAGTGAAAAAGAAAAACTTTTACGAACTCTTTTGCTCTTGTTTGCATAAATAGGCTTAAATAGCACCTAGGTTTTCAGCCAACATTATAACTAACCATGCCGACAATAACTCTTAAAGATTATATTAACTCATATCAATGACATAATCAACTAGCGAGCAATAATAAGGTATCTCAAACGGCAACACGTTGTCAAAACAACTATGATATAATATGACAATAGTGGTATCTCGCTAGCCCTTTCTGAGACCGCAAAACATAAATGCAGAGCACCTCCAAAGTTCAAGCAGCGACTAAACATTGTAATTCATGGTAGAAAAGATCTAGTCATGATGCACCCAACATTAGCTACACACAATGCATAAGTCATGACAACAGTGCTCTCAGGTTCTAGCGCTTGTTTTAGAAGGTGATGACACAACATAAAAGTAAAATAGATAGTCCCTTCGCAGAGGGAAGCAGTGATTTACAGATGTGCCAGAGCTCACGTTTTTAAAACAGAGGTAAATGATATTTTGAGACATGCACCCTTCCCATTTACTTCACGACCATCAGTTATCAATATCTTCCATGCTAAGCACGCTAGTGGCGGTTCCCAAGCAATAAAAGCAAAGGTTTACTCCCCTGATACGTCACCAACGTATCTATAATTTATGAAGTATTCATGCCATGTTTACAATAGTTTATATGATTCTGGTATGATTTGATTAGAACTAACCCGGACTGACGTTGTTTTCAGCAGAACTACCGTGGTGTTGTTTTTGTGCAGAAATAGAAGTTCTCGGAATGCGATGAAAATCAACGGACAATTTTTCTGGATAATATAAAAAATATTGGAACGAAGAGTTACCGAAGGGGAGGCCCGTGGGCCCCACGAGGGTGGAGGGTGCGCCCACCCCCCTGGGGCGTGCCCCTGTGCCTCGTGGACTTCCTATGGGGCCCCCTGACTTGTTCTCGATGCCAACCTCTCCTCTAAATGCCAAACCTCCAGAAAATAACCTAGATCGGAAGTTCCTTCGCCGCAAGCCTCTGTATCCACGAGAAATAAATCTAGGCCCTCTCTGGCACCCTGCTGGAGGGGGCCATCATCACCGGATGCCATGGAGGAGGATCCCGGAGGGGCCATCATCGTCGCGGTGATCGTCTTCATCAACATCACCATCATCATCACCATCCTCATCTCTTTTACGCGGTCCACTATCCTGCACCCCGCTGTAATCCCTACTTCAACATGGTGCTTTATGCCACATATTATGATCCAATGATGTGTTCCCATCCTATGATGTTTTGAGTAGATATCCTTTGTCTTTGGGCTGATTGATGATCTAGATTGGTATGAGTTGTATGTTTTATTTTGGTGTTGTCCTATTGTGCCCTCCGTGTCGTTCAAGCGTGAGGGATTCCCGCTGTAGGGTGTTGCAATACGTTCATGATTCGCTTATAGTGGGTTGCTTGAGTGACAGAAGCATAAACCCGAGTAAGGGGATTGTTGCGTATGGGGTAAAGGGGACTTGATATGTTAATGCTATGGTTGGGTTTTACCTTAATGATCTTTAGTAGTTGCGGATGCTTGCTAGAGTTCCAATCATAAGTGCATATGATCCAAGAAGAGAAAGTATGTTAGCTTATGCCTCTCCCTCATATGAAATTGCAATGACGACTACCGGTCTTGTTAACAATTGCCTAGGACAATTCCGCACACCGATCCATCATTATTCCACACTCGCTATTTATAATACTTTAGTAATATATTCTAACTTTATGACAACGGCACCTACTTTTATATTTTAGCTCTCCGATACCATGCAAAGTTATCCTCTTCATACCCACAACGTAGTTTTATTTGTTGTTTCTAGTTGGAAGCAAACGTTCGGCGTACGTAGAGTCGTATCAGTGGCAGATAGGACTTGAGAGAATATTGATCTTACCTTTAGCTCCTTGTGGGTTCGACACTCCATACTTATCACTTCCACCAATGGGAATTGCTACGATGATTCCCTGCACTTGGGGATTATCATCCCCCTCCACCAACAATCACACTCCACGGCTTGTCCGAAACAACGGGTGCCGTCCATACCAATCAATAGTCCCAGGGGAGTTTTGTTTAATTATTTGCATTTTTGAGTTCGTGACTGGGAATCCCTATTACCGCCCTTTTCTCGTGCGATGGCGAGTGAATAGACACTCGACCTGAGAATAACCCGCTTATCATGGAAGATACCGACCACCTCCTGTCGTTCCGTGAACGATCCAGGCACACATAATGGATATATTTTTTTAGAAGTTTTTTAGAGGTGGCACATGCAAATTTTCTTAGGACGGCAGGGTAATACCGCATATAGGTAGGTATGGTGGATTCATCTGGAATAACTTAGGGTTCAAGGTTTTTGATGCACAAGCAGAATTCCCACTTAGTACAGGCGAAGGCTAGCAATTAGATTGAGAAGCGGCCAGCTAGAGAGCAACAACGGTCATGAACATGCATTATGCATAAGTAGCATTGGACACTAGCATGAGTAGGATATGAACACCATGAACATAAATATCATAGAGACTATGTTGGTTTTGATTCAACTACATGCATGAACATGTGCCAAGTCAAGCCACTCGAACATTCAGAGGAGGATACCATATCATCATATTACATCACAATCATTTTAATGCAATGTTGATATCCAAGATAAATTATTATCCACTCTCAGCTACTTATGCATGGCATGAGGAACTATAATCTCTAATTATCATTGCAAACATGTTTAATCATAATGGGTTGAAGCATGGATACTAGGTTAAACATATTTACACAAACAGAACAAGTCGAGTTCGTACCTGTTTCTCTCTGCCACGGCCAGTTCATCGAATATCTTCATTATTGTCTTTCACTTGCATGACCAAACAATGTGAAAATAATAATAGTGCAAGAGTGCCGTGGACTAAGCTGGAATCTGCAAACATTTTATTCAATAGGAGAAGACAAGGTAAAATGGGATCTTTATTAGATCAAACAGTTATTCAAATGAGAGCCACTCAACATTTTCATCGTGGTCTTCTCCTTGGTACGACTCGAATAAAAGAAAAGGAATCCGGGAAACACACTGAAATATTTTTGGAGCTTTTGGTTTTCTTGAACAAGCAAATAAAAGGGAAAAGCAAAAATGAGAAAATTTATTTACACGGGAAAGCTCCCAACAAGCAAAAGAAGAACAAGGAAATCTTTTTGGGTTTTCTTTTTTTAATATTACAACTAAGCATGCATAGAAAGTAGATTAACTACAACTTTTTTGGTTTTTCTCAAGTTTCTCAAACACACAAGAAGAAGGCAAGAAAAATAAATCTAAACATGGATGATACAATGAAAACATGTGATGTCGGTGAGAAACACGTACTCCCCCAAGCTTAGGCTGTTGGCCTAACTTGGTAATCAATCAGAAGCCTGGATAGTAGTCGGTGTACTAGGAGCGGGCATCCACTCATCCCACTACTGAGGCTCCTCCTCTGCTGCAGCCTGATCGTTCCGGTAGGCGATGATGTTCGTAGGCATAACCTTATATCCGCCCCTGGCAACAGAATCAAACAAAGCAGGAGCAGGCAATGGAATAACATCATGAGTGACGACGCTGAAAACCAGGTTATATGGAACAGGGATGTCAGGAGGTTCGATATCAGTAAAATGGTGGTGATCCATGGCTGCGCGGTCTTGGTAAACTTTAGTCAGAGGGTAATCATGAGGGCGTATCTCAACCTCGAAGTGAGCCGCCAAACGAGTAGCGAAAATCCCACCATGTATTTTACCCTTAGACCTATTAATGTGGAGGCGACGTGCCACAATAGCTCCCAAACTATAAGTGTTGTCGCCCTCTAATGCACGACGTAAAACAGCAAATTCTGGTGCGCTGAGCGCACCCACTTTTTCCCTAGCAAGCAAACACTTAGCGATAAATAAAGTAAAATAATGCACTGCAGGAAAGTGTATGCTAGTGGCAGTGACAGCCGACACCCCTCTCTCATCTCCCACTGTCAAAGTATGATAAAAGGCCTCAAACTCTGCCAGCCTAGGCTCAGCTAAGCTCCCATCAGAAGGGATCATGCATATGTTACAAAATTCAGTAAGTGGTATCTGATGGTTTTCAGCATATAAATCGAAACTCACTTCAGGAGGATTATTCCTAGGAAGAAAAGTAAAGCTTTGAACAAAGGAGTTTGTGAGGAGATGATACTATTCACGTTCAGCTGCGATGAAGTCGGTGAGGCCGGCATTAGCAGCATATTGTGCGAACTCCTCAAGGATTCCAACCTCTTCCATGAACGGGGTGTGCGGCCATTCACATGGCCGTACTTCCACCAGCCTCCGAGGATGGAGATCACTGTCAGATGACTCCCCAATAACACCCTTGGAGTTCTTCTTGGAGCCAAACTTCCTAAAGATATTCATCGTTTTCCTATGAACAAAAATTCTGAAATTTTTAGTCCACAAAATTTTCTCAACAAAACTTCACAAAAATGACACCAACTACTCATAGGGATACATAGAGGCCATAGCAAGCATTCAAACTACTTAGAACTCTAAGAACTCAACATGCAAGCTCATCTACAACATCACCAAGAGTAGCTAATTATTCAAAATATAAACCACTAAAACAAAAACTAATTGGACAAACAGTGGAGTCACATACCAAGCAACAATCCCCGAAATAGTTTCGGAAACGGAGCTTCGAGCAAAGAGATCGAAATCCGCGGGTTTGAGAGCAAGAACACGGGAGAGAGAGCAATGGAGATTTTTTTTTCTGGAGGTAAGTGATGATGTGGTGTGAAGAGATAAGTGAGGGGGGCCACATGGGGACCACAACCCACCAGGACGCGCCTGGGGGTCCTGGCACGCCCAGGTGGGTTGTGCCCACCTGGTGCACCTCCCTCTGATATTATTTGCACCGGAAATTCAAAAATATTCAAAAAATTTGTATTAAATTTCCAGGGCATTCTGAGAACTTTTTTTGGGGGTCATTTTTTTATTGCACGGGAAATTCAGAAAACAGACAAAACATTGCATTTTATTTTATTTAACTAATAAAAATAGAAAACAAAAGGTAGGGACAGAAGGTAGTGCTTACTAAATTCATCAACTTCATACCTCTCAAAAATGATCCATTAATAAGGTTGATCAAGTCTGATTAACAACCACTTTCGATTAGCATGAAACCGAAGAACTTTCATAAATCACTAAGTTACCTCAATGGGGATATGAATGTCCCCAACAATAAGCATTTCATAATTCTTTTTGACAGTAGGTAGAGGTATTTGAAAACTTTCAATAGTGATTGTCGGAGATTTTTCAATAACATTAATACCATTCACTTGGAATTGTTTCTTCGGAAAGTGCACTGTATGCTCATTACCATTGATATGAAAAGTGACCTTGCTTTTATTGCAATCAATAACAGCCCATGCACTATTCAAGAAGGGTATACCAAGGATAATCGACATGTTGTCCTCGAGCATCTCAAGTATAACAAAGTGAGTCAAAATAGTAACATTAGCAACCACAACGGGCACATCCTCACAGATACTGATAGGTATAGCAGTTGATTTATCAGCCATTTGCAAAGATATTTCAGTAGGTGTGAGTTTATTCATATCAAGTCTTTTATATAAAGAGAAAGGCATAACAGTAACACCAGCTCTTAAATCACACAAAGCAGTTTTCACATAATTCTTTTTGATAGAGCATGGTATAGTTGGTATTCCCGGATCTCCAAGTTTTTTAGGTACTCCATCTTTAAAAGTATAATTAGAAAGCATAGTGGAGATTTCAGCATCCGGTATTTTTCTCTTATTGGTGATAATGTCTTTCATATACTTTGCATAAGGAGGCATTTTAAGGATATCAGTCAAGCGAGTACGCAAAAAGACTGGCCTCAGCATTTCAGCAAAGCGTTCAAATTCTTCATCATCTTTCTTTTTAGTTGACTTAGGTGGAAAAGGCATAGGTTTTTGAACCCACGGCTCTCTTTCTTTACCGTGTTTTGTAGCCACAAAGTCACTTTTATCATACCTTTTATTCTTAGGTTGTGGGTTATCAAGATCAACAGTTGGTTCTATCTCAACATCATTGTTTGGTTCTTCACTATTTGGTTGAGCATCCTCATGAACCTCGTCATTATCTTTTTCATTATCAGTAGGTGAGTGTTCATTAACAGACTGAGTTTCAGCATCAGAGATAGAAATTTCATTATCATTGTCAGGAGGTTTTTCTATTTCAGGTTCACTAGAAGCATGCAAAGTCCTATCATTTTTCTTCTTCTTTTTCTTTTTAGACAGGCGTCTAGTTTTAAACTTTTTAGGTGAAGCACTGAGTTTGAGTCTCACTCATCTGAAACCTGCCAGAACACCACATCACAAACGTGTTCTCATTGCACATGGATTCTGGACCCATTGCTACCGACTTATCACTAATGCGGACAATTAATCAGACATATCGGCAGCTCGAGGCCCTCATTGCACCCGAGTTTTATTGCTTAACCATGTTCAATGTATGCCACACATTGCACACGAGCTTATTTGTAATGTGTGCAGTAATAACAAAAACACATGATTTCAGATGTAAACATCACATCACATTGGCAAGGTCACATCACATCCATATAGCATAACCAGCATGCATATGACAAAGCTCTAGATGAGATCCATATGTATGACAAAGTTCAAAACCAACATACTTCCATACCATGAATTACGGATCACCGTCATGCATCAAATTTCAAAGCAATCAAAATCTAATTAACAAAGTTCTAGAGTTCTAACGGGTATCAACAAGGTATATGTAGGATAGTGGATACGATTTGGAATTCTATGATAGGGGGTCTGCAAGAGATGCCCTAAGTACTAGTAGGTGCCTTCTCGCATCAAAGATCTTCTTTGGGGTGATAGAGCTTGGTCTGACATCTCGCTGCACCAACCAACATTGGAGCACAAGCAACAATTCGTTCCTGAAGCATTGCACCATTTGTCTGCTAATTAGTATGTCATCATAGCTTCGGTGCTACGCTTTGGGAATGCTATCGTGAGGCATGTCCTATGTGGATGACCTCAAGTTTTTTATTTTTCCTTTTTGTATGTTGATATGTTTAACATTAATAATAAATAATAATATATGGTTGTGTCTATCATTCCATGCAGAGGCCGGGGGTCTTTCCCTCTTTCCAAGAAAGAAAAAAAAGATCAGTAGGTACCACTCGATGCTTCTTGGCCCGCCGGCCCCAAAATCCTGGAACGGGGGGGGGAGTAGGTTATATCTTCTTATTTTTATTTATGTTTGTGTATGAGAAAAACTCTCAAGCTGATTAATTTGACTTCAGAAATACTAATGTATTGATGCCTGCTATAGTTGCTAAAATGAAGAAGGAAACGTGCCTGTAGTACTAGCTATTGTGATCTCTTCATGACCGAAAATATGGAAGTCCTATGCATAAATGTCATCAACTCGGTGTTGTACTAGCTCTTTCGCACACGTCGCTCTAGTCATAGTAGGTAAAGCACTGAAGTCCAAGCTACTCACTCATGTGAAACATGTATATATAGTGGCAGTCTGGCGGATGTGATCTTTGAGTGAGGAGACACCAAAGTGACATTATTTGAGTGAGGAGCCGCACAAAGATGCATGATGTCAAAATTGTAGCAAGATGTAATCCATAGGAATAGGATGCGGCAGGAATTCGTGTGGAAGTTATACAGCAAGCAGTGGTGCCATTTTTCTATTGAAAATTGACTTGAATTCGACTCCCATCAGTTGCACAATCTCACATCTCGCACGGGGGAGAAATTGTTGCACTATGGACGGTGCAGGTGGAATTCCTCTGTGTATAGACCATGCATTTTGTTCATGTAGTAGGTGCACTAGCTTCAAACTCATCTCAAACAGGCTGAAATAGCCGTGAGACATCGAAAAATCACTTTGGAGCACGAACACTATGAGCCCTTTTTTTCCAAGTTGAAAAAAAAATCTGATTTTCACGTTTCGGAAAAATGTGAAATATTGTGCTCATGCACATATTGAATAGTAGTATAGCTGTGCAAAATTACATTAATATACATGTTTGCATGTAAAAGATACAAAAAGATAAATACATGCAAAAATGGTCTTTTTTGCTGATTTTGGGCCAACAATTTCTTTTTTGTGCACTGTATATCTTTTGGCCAAAAAAATTTCTTTTTGTGCAACGTATATTATAACGTATTTTCGAACAAAAATCAACAAATCTTAGAGCAACTATTTTTGAATGAAACTTTTAGGCACCATTTTTTAGTTATTTCAAAAAACATGCTTAGAACACAACATCACAAAATGTTGAAAAGGCTCATCCCACATGGATTTTGGATCCATTCCTACCGACACATCGCAAACGTCGATAGCTCGTGTGCAATGTGCCACCACATTGCCCATGTTTCCACAAAGTAGATAGGCTCCGCCAGACGTGCATCAATGAACTCATTGCACATGATTTCATTGATTAACCGTGTGCACACTATGCCACATTGCACACGGGCTCTTTGCAATGAGTGTAGTATAACACAAGCACATGATTTCATATGTCACATCACATCACATAGGCAAGATTAGATCCATATGTGTGACAAAATCCAAAGCCAAAATAACACTTCCAGCATGAATCATAGATCATAGTCATGCACCTAATAGCAAAATGCTATAAATCTAACTGACAATGTTCTTTAAATCTAACTGACAAAATTCTGGAAATCCAACTGGTATCAGCAAGGTATCTTCTAGAAGAGTTACCCAGCCCAAGCTGGATCGCTAGCTGGTCAGACAAATGTAGCATCAGGCTGGCACCAACCGCTAACCACCCAATTGCTCCAGTATGCTCCCTTCTATTCCGATAATTTTCACCAATGAGTTCGAGTGGCCCTTGAGGAAAATATCTGTGATCTGCAATCAAATGATCCACACACTGTGTATGGTCCCATGAAATGAAGTCTCAAACAACTGATGCTATCAAATGACTCGTGCCATGACATCAAATAGCTATGAATTCTGAAAGTTCATGATGTTGCTCTCTACAAAGTTGCTTCCAAGTAGAATGAGCCAGCAAAAATGTCTGACATTATATATTAACAACTAATAGTTGGTATGATACCTGGGTGCACCCACATAGCTTGAGAATTCTCATCGATGAGCAACTGTCGACAATTAGCCCCAAAGCTTCATTGGTCAGACCACGGCAGAAGGAAACATCCAGAACCTCCAAGCATACGGAGCACTTGAGAGAAATCGCCCATGCAGTAAGGTTTCCAACCTAAAGTAAGAGAAGTAAATTTCACATATGAAACAACCGAGAAGCATCGCAAAAATACTATGAAGCAAAGTGGACACGAGTAAATGTGAGGACAAAGGCAAGATGCATTTTATGTTCCACATCAGTATTAGATCTAAAGAAGGAGGGAGCCCCAGTGACTGGTATCATCTATGTAAGGGGGTTCTTTGTTCCATGATATACTCAGATTATGTTTGTCAGAACTGTGTGCATGACTTGTGTATGTGTTATATACTTATATGTCGCCATGCATAAGTTGAAGTATAATGTGAAAGTGTTTTTGCTCATTGGAGGATTAGTAATACAACTTATAAAAGATCGATTGTCTATTTATTTCATGACTAACTTTAAATTTTATGGATAATCAAACTTAGGTTTTAATAATAGTGCATCCGCTAGCATATGTTTTGAAGGTTTCATATAATGAGAAACACACATCCGAGCAGACAACATGAATCCGAGCATATGTTTTGAAGATTTCAAGTATGATGTCGTCGATACAGGTGCATACACTGGATGATAGAGTTATGTTTTGAAGGTTTCATATCAATGAGAAACACACATCCGAGCAGACGAAAAGGAGCATGGACAAAGTACCTTCTTAATGTTGTTTAGGCTCAACTCAGTTAAACATCCTCCCGATTCATCCAAAAACTGAAAAGCGTTTCATCACTGCAAAAATGGTAATGTTGATTGAAGCATATGGAAGATTTTTTGCACAATCTCATTACACAAAAATCATGTGCACATCAATACAAAAGAAGACTACGAAAAACAATATATTCATAAACTGAAGCATCCTAAAAATGGAAAACATGTTCAGAATATTCATAAGTGTTAAGTTGTGTTGATGCATTGGTTGAGACAGAAAATATCCCAGGAGAATAATAATACTCATGTCTGAATATTAAATGATCAGGGGATGGTATCTTGTACACATAGCTAGATCTGGAAGACGGAGCATGTGCTGGGCTCGTGGTTCGTGGATGGCAGATATGGTTTCCTCCTTCGGCGTTTTAGTCGTGGTGGGGTGCTAGATCTGGAGTTCGATGGCGTGTCCGGGGTGTTGCCCCAGTCTGATTCGTTCAACGGTAAGGGCTTTACTTTTGGTGAGCCACCTTGAAGGTCCGCAAAGCTGCATATCAGCGATGGAGCCGCGTCGAGCTCGGGTGAGGAGGTGATTCGGCATTCTTTTCTTCGGTGGCTGCTGTGGTGGTGTCGGAGGCAGGTGACGGGTGTTGGTGTCAAGCTCAGAAATGTTCTACTATCTTTTCAGTTTTGTCATGTCGGTCTTTACATGACTTGTACTTTGTTATTTATGATTAAAAAAAAGACTATGTTGTCGCTTGACTACATAGAGATTTGGCAAGTGAAAGACCCCCAGCAGGCGTACTCAGCTGCTGAATAAACAAATTATGAAAATTGACTACGAGGCCGACTTGTCATCTGTTTTGGGTAATGTTTGGCTGGGCAATAAGAAGCAAACCAGGAAAGAAAGCCCTAATAACTTCCCTAATCGGTTGAACCCCTAATACCGCGATTTATCCTTTCATAGTTTGATTTTCCGGTTGTTTCATCTCCGTGTAAATCTATACCCCCCTACTTATATATTATATTATATTTATATTTATATTATATATATTATATTATATTATATTATATTATATTTATATATTATATTATATAGATTATAAAGTAAGGTGTGTTTCTTCGATTTTTTTCATCCGTTCACCGATGTAAAGTTTTTTTTTATCTGAGATGGTACTAAATTTTTATGCATCTGTCTGCTATAAAAGAAAAAAACAATTTTTGTACATGGGCCGTGAGCTGTGGCCCGGCGAAGCCAGCCCACTTATTTATTAGCCCAAACCAACTAAAAAAAATATCTGCCCAAACAGCTGTGAAAGCCGAGAGCAACTAGTTAACGCGGGCTCCTTCGGGAGCCTCGCAATGATCAGCGCCACTTGTCGCACTCTCAGCCATTCGCCACGTGTCGCGCTCTGGGCGCTCCCTCCGGATTTTGTTTTTTTATTTTTCGCACGCGTATTCGGCTTTTTAAACGGGTTTTTTTCCGTGTTTTTTTGATATTTTGGTTTTCCACCGGTGTCCCTTAGCTTTTCGATAAAAATATTTGAAAAAAAAATTAGCGCGAAAAAACGTGTTTTTTTCCTTTCACGAGAGTCACGGTTTTGCTTCCGCTAGAGGCATGGGTGTGCTTTCGCGGGAGTCATGGCCGTGCCTCTCGGAAACGAAAACTAAAACGCGTTTTCTATTTTTTTTCCTTTCGCGAGAGTCACGGTTTTGCTTCCGCGAGAGGCACGGGTGTGCTTTCGCGAGAGGCACGGTTGGAGTGATCTTTGCAACGAGTACTCCTCAACTAGTGATTTTGGTGAAAGCCTATTGCCGCACGCAGCGTCAAATAGTTAGAACTTCGCACAGGATGCCCAAGAATGGGCCGGCCCATTTGCTTTTTTTTCTTTGTTCTGTTTCTATTTTTTCCTGTTCCTTTCTCCTTTTCTTTTCTGATTCTTTTTTCCTTCTAATTTTGGATTATTTTCCCTTTTCTCATAAATTAAAATCTTGAAAAATCGTTCAAACTTTCAATTTCCTTTCCATAGTTTAGAAACAAAATCAGAATTTAAATTTTTTGTTACCTATCTTCCAAAATGTTCAAAACTTTGTTCCCATCCCAAAATGTGTTCAAAATTAAAAAAATACCATTTTTTCAAAAAAATTGTGTATTACTAAAAATAAAGATTTTCAAAATAAGTTGCATTTTAAAAATATTCCATATTTTAAAAATATTTTGGTTCTACTGAAATGTTCACAAATTAAAAAAATAATGTTTGTGGTTATAAAACACATTTTCCAAACTTATTCTAAATGTTCAAAACATGTTCACACATTCAACAAATGTTCGTATTTTTTCAAAAGGTTCATGTTGACAAAAAATGTTTATGAATTTTAAAAAAATCTACCTATTTCAAATGATGTTCGTCTTTTTCCAAAAATGATCGAAATTTTCAAAGAATGGTTCGTATTTTTGAAAACTATTCGGGGTTTCAAGAATTGTTCATGTTTCCAAAAATATTTGGCTATTCATAAATATTAATTTATTTTCCAAAAAATCAGAAAAAAAAAGTTTTGAATCTGATGCTACGGCATATTCTTAAACATTCGGGCTGGACATTGGTTAGCAGGGCCCATTTATTCGAGTGGCTAGCAGCCCGTGGTCGAGTTTTTGAGGTCGCGAGTTCGATCCTTCAACATGTCATTTTTTAAAATTTATATCGTGCCTTACAAATATAGGTCGTTTTGCTGCCTGCCAATGGGTCGGCCCAGATGTGAACTGTTGTGTGTACCACACGCTATTTGACGATAAAAGAGAATATGCTTGTTAGCTATAACTGAAATATATTGTGGGCACGTGTCAAGAAAAAAGAATATACCGGTTTGCTCTAATTAAGAAGAACTGTGGACATGTGAGCGCAGAAATAATTAAAGAGAATAAATCCTGATAAAGAAGGAACTGTCTGGTTATGCGTGGATTATGCTAATAAAACGAGATATATGTGTTGGAATTAGTAATCCATCCGGTTACGTTGTCGTAGGAGATAGTGGTCGAAGCAACCGTCCCCTGAAGGTCGCTATGCAGCTACCAAATGAGGAGACAGACACAACCCCGACACGGAGGTGAAGCTGGAGGAAAAAAACACAAGTTGGGTGGTCGCCGCCATGCCGACTAATGCCACCACTATCAACATCTCGCGGGACAAACATGACTCACGAGAAGACCACAACTCCTCGCTCTGTCACGCACCACTATGGATACCATTTCTGGGAACACATAATTTATCTCTCTCGTTGCTTCTTGAAAAAATATCTCTCCCGTTGCAACGTACGGGCATATGTGCTATCTCTTTAAAATAGAAAACTTAGATACGTCCTCGGATATGGGCGTGAGGCGCATCAACCTCCGGCTAGCTGGCAGTGTTGTGTGACGCACCGTTAGTCATCTTTCCTCCTCTTCTAATTCTCTACCCTCAGGATGAATACTAGGAAGAAGTAACAGATTGTTGCTTATTGAGATTTCAGACGCCATTTTTCTCTGTAATATTTGTTGGCGCAAAAACAGAACTGCGGGTCACCAGTGATCGCCAGAGACAAGGAAGGAGGAGGAATAGGTGGACACAGAGAATTTGCGGGCGCACAAACACCCTGCCGCACCAACGGCGTTTTCAGTTTTATGCACGAGCTCGAACTCGTTTTCCACACAGCGATACACAGGGGTTCGGGGAGACTTATACGCGCGCTCATACGCCGCGCCTACTCATCCACTACCCACGCCCCGCACCCCCTGGCTCACGTACCCGCCGCGCTTGGACGCGGATGACGCGGCCACTACCGGTGCTAGCGACGTGCTCACCCCCTGGTTCTTCGCCAACAGACACACGCACTCACGCACACGACCTGTACCTAGTCGGACCATGCTCGTACAATAGCCAGACACACACGCACGTCACGGTCTTGGTGCGGCTCGGACCGCATGCCTCGTGCCCAGCTCGCGCACGCACGCGCGCTGACCACGGTCGTGGCTTATTGCCCATCATTCACCCCCTAAGCCGCGGCTCAGAGGAGTGCCGGCCCCTCGACGTTGATGTCCGCCAGAAGAGCCCGCTCCGCTGCCGCCTTCCTCGGCCTTGTGCAGTCCCGCTTGAAGTGGCCACGCTGCCCGCAGTTGTAGCAGCGGCCTCGCCTCTTCCCGCCACCACCAGACGCCATGCTCGCCATGCCGTCGTCGTCGTGGTTGTTGAAGCCGCCACCACCCTGCTTGCGCTGCCGCGCCGCCCATTGTGCCGCAGTGTACAGCAGCTCCTCGCCATCGCGCTTGCCGCCGTCCTGCCCGCGACGCCGGGTCCATTCGTCGAACGCCTTGAGCCGCCCCAAGGCCTTCTCGAACGCCATGTCATCCACGTCGCAGAATTGCTCTATTCCGGCGACAGCGGGGTACAGGCGGTCAGGGACCGAGTCCAGCAGCTTCTTCACGAGTGCGGCGTCGTCGAGCACCTCCCCCAGGCCAGCGTATCGTACCGTCATGGCGCCGAGCTTCCTAGCGAAGCTGTCCAAGTCCTCGCCGTCCGCCATCCGCAGCCGATCGAACTCTCCGCGGAGCGACGCGAGCCGGGCTGCCCGCACCCGGTTGGCGCCGACGAAGCGCACCTTGAGGGAGTCCCATACCTCCTTCGCGGTGGTCTTCGTCGACACCGGCAGCAGCACCTCCTCCGACAGCGCTCCGAGCAGCAACGCCCTCGCCGTCTTGCTCTTGTCGGCGTCCACCGCCGTGCCATTCGCCGGAGCCACCGCACACCACAACCCCTGGGCATCAAGGAGCGCCTCCACCTTGATTGCCCAGGAGATGTAGTTCGTCGTCGTCAATGGCGGGACCGGCAGCGAGAAACTGCCACCACCACCGCCGTGCGGAACAAGCGCCATGGCCGCCGGCGAACTCTCGAACCGAAGCTCTGATGCCAATTGTTGGCGCAAAAACGGAACTGCGGGTCACCAGTGATCGCCGGAGACAAGGAAGGAGGAGGAATAGGTGGACACAGAGAATTTGCGGGCGCACAAACACCCTGCCGCACCAACGGCGTTTTCAGTTTTCTGCACGAGCTCGAACTCGTTTTCCACACAGCGATACACAGGGGTTCGGGGAGACTTATACGCGCGCTCATACGCCGCGCCTACTCATCCACTACCCACACCCCGCACCCCCTGGCTCACGTACCCGCCGCGCTCGGACGCGGACGACGCGGCCACTACCGGTGCTAGCGACGTGCTCACCCCCTGGTTCTTCGCCAACAGACACACGCACTCACGCACACGACCTGTACCTAGTCGGACCATGCCCGTACAATAGCCAGACACACACGCATGCCACGGTCTTGGTGTGGCTCGGACCGCATGCCTCGTGCCCAGCTCGCGCACGCACGCGCGCTGACCACGGCCGTGGCTTATTGCCCATCAATATTGATATTATATATATAGAAAAATATGCATGATTCAAAAGGGCCACTACATAAATATGTTTATACTGAAGTATGATTTTTCTTACTTAATTTGTGTATAAAATTATTTGTTACCAAAATCTTGATATCGCAAGGTTTGGATCCGGCACCGCCATTGGTCCCACCAAAATAATGTCCGGCCCTTTGTACAAACAAGAACAACTGGACAATCTCACACCTCGCACGGGAATCCACAACTTCTAGCCAGATTCTCATCTTCTGGCTCTCTTGGACAAATAGCATGCGATCACCGACATGCGATGCCTCCGTGAGAGAGAAAAAATGTTGTCACATGATGGAGGTGGAATTTCCGTGTAGTATATGGGTTATGTATACGAGCAAAACTCACAAGCTAATCAGTTTAATTTCTAAAGGACTAATGTACTCTACTGCCCACCATATTTATTTTGTTCACGGTGAGCCTAGGGATAACCAAGCTAATTAATGGTACTCCCAAATATGGAGCAGGGTGCAAATGGACCAACAATGGTGAGTGCTAGAGCAACAATCCACGGTTCTGAGGCGCCGCTCTTTTGCATATTCCGCAGTCTGCACTAGTCACAGTAGGTTCAATTGAATAGGCTCGCTCACTCTAAACACCACATCAAAAACTTTGAATAGGCTGGTCGCGCATGGATTTTGGACTCGTTGCTACTGACTTGTCATTAATACGGACTATACGTCGGAAACATCAACAACTCGAGGCCCTCATCAAACACGATTTTCATTGGTTCACCATGTGCAAAGTATGCCATATTGCACACGGGCTTATTTGCAATGCATGCAGTATAACAAAAGCACATGATTTCAGATATAAACATCACATAGGCAAGATCACATCCATATGGCATAACCAACATGCATATGATAAAGTTCTAGAGGACATCCATATGTATGACAAAGTTCAAAGCCAACATAACATGTCCATAACATGAATCATAGATCACAGTCATGCATAAAATTGCATAATGATTGAAATCTAACTAACAAAGTTCTAGAGATCTAACTGGTATCAGCAAGGTATATGTAGGATAGGGCCATAGGGGATATGATTTGGAACATATTATAGTGGATCCGCTAGAGATGCCCTCCTTCCGGCTTTGAAGATCTTCTTTAGGGTGATAGTCCTTGGTCTGACATCTGGTTGGACCAACTAACATTGTTGCACGAGCAACGATTCTTTACTCTGTCTTGGAGCGTTGCGCCCTTTTTCTGCTAATATGTTATCGTAGCTTCGGTGGTACGATTTGGGAATGTTGTCGTGAGGTCCTATGTGGATAGTCTCAAGTTTTTTACTTTTCCACTTTGTAAGTTGATAGATTTCTACTATGTTTCCCAACAACGAGTACCTACAGTTGTCCGAGAGCACATGCGAAGATGCCATGGTTAGGTTTGCAACTGTCGTAGTCGAGGTGTTTGGACCTTAGTACCTGAGAAAACCAACTGTGGTAGACACCGAGAGGCTCCTGGCAACTTTAGAAGCAAGAGAGTGGCTAGATTTGCTCGGATTACTGGAAATGGGAGAACTGCCCAAAAGCTTTGCAAGGGAAATATCTGGGTCATGTTAAGAAACTAACCATCATTCTTAAAGCAGTTCCATCATAGGATTTTTGGATTTGGCACGCTTTCTTTGGTATATTTGGGTCTCACAATGACATCAATATGTGTTGCAGTGATCACCATTCTTTGCTAGTATGACTGAAGGAAAAGCTCCTCATTGCCACTATATTGTCGATGGGCATGAGTACAATATGGGCTACTATCTGGTTGACGATATCTATTCTCCTTGGGCTACCTTTGTAAACATGTGAACACCATATCTAATACACTTGGTTAGAAAAAGTCTCACTTTGCCCAAAGACAAGAAGCAATTACAAAGGATGTTGAGAGGGCTTTATAGTTCTGCAGGCACATTTTGCAGTTGTTCGTGGACCTGCTAAACAATGGGGATCCAAAGATCTTGTGGGAGGTGATGACCTGTTGTGTGATCAATGCACAACATGGTCGTGGAGGATGAGGGTGGGGATGCTGCCGCAGGTCTTGAATTTAAAAACATGGGTGATCCTATCAAATTTCCTGACCAAAATCCGACCACATTTGTAGAGTTTGTTCAAATGCATCAACAAATTCAGCATTGACCAACTCACGAGTAACTAAAGGAAGAACTGAATGAGAATCTATGGGCGCTCAAGGGGGATAACAATGTTGGAGTGTAATATTTGAACATTTTTAATTAGAACTACCGCTGCATCTGAACATTTCAACTATTTTAGACTATATATATGGCTATTTTAACGTGCATGTGGACTTAAAAAATAAGGTCGAATGTATGCAGGTAGTGTTGGATGGTTGTATCCCACATCAGTACCTGCGGACTGGTTCCCTGCCCATAGACGGAAGCTAGAGCAAATTTATGGATCAGCGTTGAAGATGCCCTAAAATAGATGGTATACTTGTAGCATGGAACACTTGGCACGCTCTCTAATCAAAGTCAACCATGTCGACGCCGAGTCAATAGTCGGCTGTTCTATGACTAGTGCACACTAGTGCATGCACACACATCTAGCTTTGGCCTGAGCCCCGCACTATGCTCATTAGGGCATCTCAAACGGTAACCCGCAAATTTCCTCCCGCATCCGTCCGGGACAATGGGGGGCCAGTTTGCGAACACAGATGCAGGAGGCTGTCATCTAACGTAGCCGCATACATCCGGCCTCCTTCATTTTTTTTAAGTCTGCACAATCAAATAGTCGTATACATAGAGTACACACATACAAATAGCCGCATGCGACACTAGTTCAAGCTTTAAAAAGTTCAAATATTACATCCCAACATTGTTGTCCCCTTTAACCACCCACAGATGCTCAATCAGATTTTCCTTCAGCTGCTCGTGAGTTGGTTGATGCTGAATTTCTTGATGCATTTGAATAAGCTCTTCAAATGTGGCTGGATTCTGGTCTGGAAGTTTGATAGGATCTCCCATGTTCTCAAATTCTAGAGCTGTGGCAGCATCCTCACCCTCATCACCGATCATCATGTTGTGCATGATCACACAACATGTCATGACCTCCCAAAAGGTCTCCGCATCCCATTGTTTAGTAGCTCCACGAACAACTGGAAAACGGGACTACAGAACTCCAAATGCCCTCTCGACATCATTTCTATCTACTTCTTGTCATTCCGCAAAGTGAACCTTTTTCTGGCCAATTGGGTTAGAGATGGTGCTGACAAAGATAGCTCACGGAGGACAGATACCGTCAAACAGATAGTAGACCATGTTGTATTCATGTCCATTGATAGTATAGTGGCAAGGAGGAGCTTTTCATTCAGTCAGCCTCGCAAACAATGGTGATCGATGCAGCGCATTGATGTCATTGTGAGACCCGAATATGCCAAAGAAAGCGTGCCAAATCCACAGATCATATGATGCAACCGCTTCAAGAATGATGGTGGGCTTCTTAACATGACCCTGATATTACCCTTGTAAAGCCTTCGAGCAGTTTCTCCATTTCCATTGCATGAAGTCAAGAGATCCAAGCAAACCTGGCCACCCTCGTGCTTCCGAGATTGTCAAGAGCCTCTCGGTGTCAGCAACAGTTGGTTCTCTCAGGTACGGTGGTACGAACACCTCGACCACGACAGTTGCAAACCTGACCATGGCATCTCCGCATGTGCTCTTAGACATTTGTAGGTACTCATCCCACGAATCAGCGGCCGTGCCATATGCAAGCATCCGTGGTGCGGCCGTGCACTTCTGGTAACCAGAGAAGCCGATCGTTTCCACGACGTCCTTCTTCAAGACGAAGTAGTCATCATATGAGCGAGCGCCATGGTATAAACGATCGAAGACAGTTTTGCGGATCCAAAAACACGGGCGAAAATGGTCAGCGAAGAGTGCATCCTTGGCAAAGTAGTCGTCCATCAATATCAAATGCCTACGCGCCCTGTTGCGGTTGACCACTCGATGACCCTTGATTGAGCCCTTGAAATTGAGAACATGCTCCTCCGCACGCTTCACATCTTCAAGGACCGCCTGCATCATCGCCGTCTCATCCGATTACTCTTCCTCGTCGGACGACTCACCATAGTTCTCGTATATTTACTCCAAACCGGAATCCATTGCTAGAAAGAAGAAGGCACAACTTTTTTAGCTCCGGCAATTCGTCGAACAAGTGACGGGCACGGTGAGTATAGAAGTAGAGGATGGTACCTGGCGGGGCGGTTGGAGGAGAGGTGTCGGGGATATACCCCGCGGTATAACCCGCCGGATGTATGACCCGGCTGGAACATTGTGACTCACTAGCGATCCACCCGGACCTGGCGGTTTACGACTCACTGGAGACCCGGGGGGCGGGTCAGATGGATGACAAGGCCCAAGGCCCAGAAGGTCGGCTCATGTTATGATAGGGCCGGCTTAAGAGAAAAAGCGTGTGGAATATTTCCCATACAAGGGATCAAGACCCGGACTTGTACCCGGCTTGTATTAGAAGATAGACTAGTCCTAATCCTATTGGGACTCCACATGTAACCCGCCCCTCCAACTTATATAAGGAGGGGTAGGGCACCCCAAGAGGGACGAGAAATAATCTCTAAGGCTAGATACAACAAAGGGGAGTCGGCTTATACAGCAACTCCCTCATGAGCATAATGAGACCTAGCCACAAACAGCATGTAGGGCTATTAGCGGATGATGTTTCCCAGGGCCCGAAGCTGTCTAAACCCTTGTCTTGTGTGTTAATCTGCATCACGTCTCTCGTCCCGATCAACCCCTCTCAAGCTACTACCTAGTTGTGTTGGCCTCACGACAAGTCCTCACATTAGGACATATGTCGTGACAATTCCACGACAAAAGGGGTTGAAAAGTGACGAAGAAGAAGCAGGATGGAGCCCGGTTAGAACGCTGGAGGTGACGGAGACGTAGAGTTCAGACAGGGGTGTGGCATGGATCCCGAGGTGGTGGAGTGGCGGCGAAGGCAAGAGGGAAAGGAGGAAGGAGAAAAAATGGGGAGGATGGAGGCGCGGGGTCCGGGAAGGGTTTTGGGTGGGGTTGGGGTGTCGGAGTCCTATGTGTCTGTTGTCCGAACTCCCGCAAAGCTCCCCCACGTTTGTCTCCAGATTGCAAAAGAAAACGTGTGTGGACCGTCCTGCGGACCGATACAGGCCCGCATTAGATGGCTTCCGCTGTCCAGACAGCGGGGTGCGGACGTATGTGGGCGGTTTGCAGGTTCGCCTTGGAGATGCCCTTAGCAAGTGGGTGCACTTTGCATCTATGTCCTTCCATATCTCTATACCCGCGCCATATGTAATGCACTAAGGGCATCTTCAATGGGTATTCACATACCGCCCGTACCCATCCGAAACACGCGGTCCGGATGTGTTTGGCAACCCAACGCGGTCCTGTATTGGTCCGCGGGCCAGTGCGGACATACCTTTTCTCGCAAACCAGAGACAATGTGAGGAGGGAGGTGTGGGCGTCCGGACCACTGTCAAGTCCGCTCCTAACTACCCTGACCCACTAAAACCACTCCTCCCTCACCCGTGTGTGTTCCCGCCTGACACTGGTCAGCGCCGCATTCATGCCGGCTCAGAGCAGATGCGACCTCTCACTAGTGCCGGCGTTGAAGCGGCATACCAGGCGAGAGCACCGCCTGCGCCGCTTCCCGGTGTAGGCCTCGTCTCTCCGCATTCAAATGATACCAGTCGGTCCGTCTGCCTCCATTAAACGCACGCGGTTAAAGAGGAATGGCGAGTCGGTGCCACCCATTTGTCCGCCTGTCATCCGCCATTAATCATGTCGCCGGCCTCCCCTGCCATCCCCCCGCTATATAAACTGCGGGCCCGGCCATACCGCATCCATCATCCTTCGCTCCCTTCCTCCTCTCTGCACCACGCCCGCGATGGCCTCCTCGAGCTCCAAAGCCATATGGGATAGCCTCTCATCCGAGTAGAAAAAGAAGATCCCTCCATAGCAGACGACTGGCAGGCGGGGCAGGTGGGCAGAGGCCAGAGCTGTGGACGTTATCGGGGATATACCCCGCGGTGTAACCCGCCGGATGTATGACCCGGCTGGAACATTGTGACTCACTGGCGATCTGCCCCGGTTTACGACTCATTGGAGACCCGGTGGGTGGGTCAGATGAATGACGAGGCCCGAGGCCCAGAAGGCCGGCTCATGTTATGATAGATTCGGCTTAAGAGAAAAGGCGTGAGGAATATTTCCCATACAAGGGATCAAGACCCGGACTTGTACCCGGCTTGTATTAGAAGATAGACTAGTCCTAATCCTATTTGTACTCCACATGTAACCCGCCCCTCCAACTTATATAAGGAGGGGCAGGGCACCCCAAGAGGGACGAGAAATAATCTCTAAGGCTAGATACAACAAAGGGGAACCGGCTTATACAGCAACTCCCTCATGAGCATAATGAGACCTAGCCACAAATAGCATGTAGGGCTATTACCGGATGATGTTTCCCGGGACCCGAAGCTGTCTAAACCCTTGTCTTGTGTGTTAATCCGCAACGCATCTCTCGTCCCTATCAAACCCTCTAAGCTACTACCTAGTTGCGTTGGCCTCACGACAAGTCCTCACATTAGGACATCTGCCGTGACAATTCCACGGCAGTTGGCGCCCACCGTGGGGCCTGCGCACGGTTGAGTTCTTAAAGGGATCTCTCACAGGGATCGAGAAGTTCGCAATTTTTTGGAGGACGCGGCCAACGACGAGACGGCGCCACCCTCCTCGCCGGTGCATTCCGTCACCGTCGGTGAGACCTTTGCCCACTACACGGACATGGTCCTCGAGGAGTGGGAGGCCAAGTTCCTGCAGGTGCAGGCCGACCAGGCCTACAACCTCCGCCTCCTCGACGAGCACCGGCGTGCGGAGGAGCAACTCGTTGTGGCCGTGCCTGACGTGGACGTGGCCGGGAAGGAGGGACTATTCGACTCCCGCCACACCGGCCAGCAAAATTTGTCGTGGCCACTGGCAGTACCTCCAATATCATGTGGACTTACAGGCCGCCTAAAAGGATATGCATGAGTCAGTGGGTAAGGTGTCAGCAAGAGCGACGGCGAGGAGCACATCACCAGCTCCCCCATTGCCCCGCAGCCACGTCTATAGGCGTTGCCGACAACGAGGAAGGATAGAGCATGGAAGGTCACCGGCGCTCGGGTCCTAGAAAGGCCATCGCTCATCCCCTCCCATTGATGCCAAGCTTGGTGTGCTCAACATTATTAGCCGATTAGCCGCTTGCCGGCGACGTGGAGGCGAATGGCTTCACTTCCCGTTCCTCGTGGCTGCGTAGTTGGTGGCTTTAGAGGAAGAGTTGAAGACTGTCGAGGTGGAGCTGGAGACTGCGAAGGCGGAGCTGGAGCTTCATTTCGCCATGCTCATGCACGGACCGAGGCGGCGATCATTTTGATTAGATTTAGAGTTTGTTTTAATAAAAATATGTCTAAAATGTAATGAATTTTGTTCGGTTTTTATTAAATCCATTCGGTTTCCATCAATTGTGTCTGGTTTGTTCAAATCTTGTTTCAATTGTATGCGGGTAGTGTTAGATAGCCGGATTCTGCATGCGTGTCTGCGGACTGGTTCCCCTATTTGCGGACAGATGCGGGAGCAAATTTGCTGATCAGCATTGGAGATTGTTGAGTAACGTGATTGTATTAGGAAACATAGATTAGACTAGGAAATATTCTGGCTTGCCTTGTACTCCAAGTAGATCATGTACTCCTATATATATGCCCACGAGGCTCAAGCAATACAACATACAATTCCACCGAACCCCTCTCTCCCTTCTAATATGGTATCAGCCTAATCACGATCCAAACCCTAGCTGCCGCCGCTTCCGCACCCGTGCGCCGGCCCCAGGGCGGTCGGCCTCGATGACCGCCGCCCGTACCTAGGGTTCGTCCGCTGGCCGTGTTGGTCGGCTGCCCTAGAAAGTCTTTTTCCCGAGCCCTTGCTCCGGGTTTTTTCGCTCTCTCGCAGGTCGTTTTGATCGGCGTTTTTCTTTTTGGTTTTCCGATCTAATCTTGATCGGTTTGTGTCGCCCGCCGCCGCCGTCGACCCCCGTGCGCCTCTACTCCGACCCCGGCGCGACCAGCCGGCCTCTCCTCCGACCCGGCAGCCACGCGCGTCGAGGCGGCCCGTCAGGGCCAGCCGCCGTTCGCGCGTAGGTCCTCCCGTCGCCCTGCATCGGCCGTCACCGCCCTGCTCCGACTGGGACGCCTGCATCGCCCTGACCCGGCGGCCTCGCGCCATGCGAAGGCCAATCATAGTCGTCGCTCATGCGCCGGGCCGCCCATCGATCCACATCGCCCGCCTCTGCCGCGTCTGCACGGCGGCCCGGCGGTCTACCTCGCCGGCCTCATTATCGGCTGCTTCGGGACGGCTACGTCAGGCTCCTCGGCTACCTCAACTCAGGCGCCGCTGCTCCGTTGGTCGCTCGGGCCTCGCTGCCCGGGCGCCGGCACTGCTTTGGCAGCCCGGGTGCCGGTGCTGACAAGCTCGTCCGCACGACGTCCCACGCCGTCCGTCGTCGTCGGCTTCATCTCGGACTCCGCCGCCACCACGCCTCCACCGAGCGGCGTCCCCGACCTCGCGCGCGATCGGTTTGATCACTCGCTCGCCGCCGCGATCCGCCTCATCTACGCTGCGCGACCAACCTGGCCCGTCGGTTACGCGCGCCTTCGCAGGTCCCGTGAAGCCCCGAGTTCAGCGCGCCTCTCCACCGATCGAGCATCGGGCTGCCGCTGCGTCGCCCCGTCGGGCCGTAGCGCTGTTGCCCCGTGGTTCTCCTCGCGGTTGCATCGACTCGTGCGTCGCCGCTGCGTCGCCCCTTCGGGCCGTAGTGTCGCGATACGCGATCCCTGCCGCCGCCCCGAGGCCGTCCCCGCGGTTGCACCGACTCGCGAACCGCTGTTGTGTCGCCCCTTCGGGCCGTAGCGCCGCGGCCCGCGGTCCCCTCCGCCATCACCACGCGTCGACCTCCTGTTGTATGCGCCGCGCCGTCTTCCTTGGCGCGGGAACGTCACTGTCCGCGCCGGTCTTCGTCACGCTGTCAGGGTTCTTCACCTACTTCGAGCACCGCCGCCGCTCTTCTTTGGCCGCCACCGCCGCTACCTTCGTAGCCGCCGCCGCCGCCCGTCCACCCCCTTCGTCTTCGTCCAAGCACCAGCCCGTCGCCAGCGTCACCGTCATCTACCCCGACCACTTCGTCTACTCCGACCACCGTTGGTGACATCGGCCCCGCGCCGATGGACGCCGCAATCGTCGTTGAGTTCTTCTCTGCTGGCCCCTCCGATTTCTCCGACATGGCGTACAGCTCGTGCAGGTCCCTCGTCTACGCATGCCCGGTGCTGGCAACACCGATGCGTGCCTTCATCCACGACGTGTCCCCGGGCCTGGCAAGCCTGGTCGGCGCTTCGTCAACTTCGTCTTCGTCCGTCTACACATGCCCGGTGCTAGCAACACCGGTGCGTGCCTTCGTCCACGATGTGTCCCCGGGCTTGGCAAACCAGCCGCGATGCGTCGTCAACAACATTTTCTTCCCGGCGCACCCCTACTTCAACACCATTGCGCCCATGCTAACTCGGCGCCCCATTGCGCCCGCGGCTCCACGGCGACTTCCTCGACACCGGCTACCCCGACTCGACATCGACCACGGCATTCTTCACACGGCTACCTCGACCACGGCTCCACCACCCACGCTCTCGGCTACCTCGACAAACGGCACAAAGGGCTACCGCCTTGCTTGAGAAACCTCGTCGGTTTCCACTCCAGCCACGACTTCACGATGCATCGACCATTACGACTGTGGGGGGGGGGGGTGTCCGTCGGCGTGCCTTCGGATTCTTCTCCAGTCTCACCGTCTGCATCGCTACCGTTGTGACTACGGGGGATGTTGAGTAACGTGATTGTATTAGAAAACATAGGTTAGAGTAGGGAATATTCTGGCTTGCCTTGTACTCCAAGTAAATCATGTACTCCTATATATATGCCCACGAGGCTCAAGCAATACAACGTACAATTCCACCGAACCCCTCTCTCCCTTCTAATAGAGATGCCCTAATGCATCTCCTATTTTGGCTTTTTGTGGTCGATCGATAGCTTGGTGACGGCCTTGTATGTGTTCAGAAAGGGAAATAACCACAACAACGGCGACGGTGATGGCTGGACGACGGCCGTCAACCTGTGCTTCGAGCGTGTCATGGAACACAAATCACTCAAACAGGAACTCACTGGTTACGGCGGTGATGTTGTCGCCATGGGGAAGCAGCACAAGCCAGCGAGCCAAACCTGAGAGGCTGACTCTGGGCCCCGCATGGCGTTGGAAATCTTCTCCTTCAGGGCGGTCAAAGTTGTTGACGATGACCTTTATAAGGTCCACCGAACATGATCTACGCCAAGCCACTACAGGTATGTATGCAATTTTGTGTGTAGTATGATGGTTGTTGCATGTTTCGGGAAGTTTTCCACGCAAAAAATGTTTCAGGAAGGTTACAATATAAGAAAGAAATTGATTATACATGCAATTCAGGATTATAACTTTTACAACACAAGAACTCCAACCCTGCATAGTAAAAAAAATTGGTTAAAAAATAGGAAAAAGTTAGGGCCCTTGGCTTCGGTTTTGCAACAAATTAACTGAAAATACCGCTTTACTAGTCAGTTTCTCTGACAACAAATAGTAGTATCGAATATATTTTCAATTAACGGCACTAATGTTTAATTTTAGTTTTTGTCAACACCTAATTGCCTTAAATTTCAACTTGGAGAAGGGTAGGACGTGGTTGAGGAACCTGCTGATGAGGTGTTGCAGCCTCTAACTGCTTCACATAATAATTAAGGACCATGACGATGGAAGTACCCATCTATTGTTTACCTCTCTCTGTGTGTGTGGGCGTGTGCGTCTAAAAGCAAGGGGCTTACATCTTGTTTGCTTGTGCATGCCATCTAGGGCTGACATTGATACATGTTTTGCTGGATCGATGGATGAACCGCATGATGTGGTTCCCCACCCTTGAGATTGTAACTATGTAAGATGATAGTGGTGGGTTGAATACTTACATATAGGTCATGTCTTTTTATTTATTTTTTATGTATGAGCAAAACTCCCAAGTTGATCAATTTGATTTTACAAAGATTAATGTACTGATGATCCACGGTTCTAAGATGCCCCTCTTTTGCACGTGCTGCTCTAGTCATAGTAGGTGAAGCATTGAAGTCCGAGCTACGCATGCATCGGAAACTTGTATATATATTGGCAGAACCATCCATTGTAATGGCAGTGAACAGACACAAAAGTGACATCATTTGAAGGAGGAGCAACACAAAGATGCATGATGCCAAAATAGTAGAAAGATGTGATCTTTATGAAGAGGATGCATCGGGAATTTGTGTATGAGTTTTGCAAGATGTACCCACCCATCTGTCCATCGAAAATCCACTTGCATTTTATTCCCACCAAGACACTGTGTGCCCCTCTGTACAAGTAAGATCAATCACACAATCGCACATCTCACATGGCGATTCGCTACTTCTAGCCGGATGCTCATCGTCTGGATCTCCCGGACATGGACCGTTTGAGTATCAATGCACGATGTCTCTATGAGGGATAAACTTTTGCCAAATGATGGAGGTGGAATTCCCTATTTACAGTTTATGTCTTTCATTTCCATGTACAAGCAATACTGCCAAGTTGATCAATTTAATTTTTCAAATATAATGTAGTATTTGTTCATGGTGAACCTAGGGATCCCGACTACTAGACCAAAAGAGCCAAGCTAATTATGGATCCCGACTACTAGACCAAAAGAGCCGAGCTAATTAATGGTACGCCCAAATATGGATTGGGGTTCAGATAAACCAACAATCAACGGTTCTGAGGTGCCACTCTTTGACATGTTTTGCACTAGTCACAGTAGGTGAGGCACTAGGTCCGAGTCACTCATTCATTTGAAATCTGGCTGAAATAATTGTACATTTTTTGATTTTTTTTAATTGTTTAAAAAAAGACTGATCGTTGCACATGCACTTCAGGATTATAATTTTTACAACAGAAGAACTCCAATTCTACTTAGACATGTTTTGTTCTTGGTCGGGTTTATAGCAAATTAGTTGAACATACACTTCGCTAGTTGGTTTCTTTGTTAGTAAATTGTAACATGGCATATGTTTTGACGATTGTAAGTTTCCTGCACGTGCTATATGACGTTTCCAATAACACTAATGTTTAATTTTAGTTTTCCATTCATGAGCCTGCTGATGAGGTGCTTCGGCCTCGACTGCTTCTCCTAACAACTAGAGGACCATGACGATCGAAGTACCCACCTATAGTCTTGTTCAGTGTGTGTAGAAGCAGAGGTGCTCACATCTTGTTTGCTTGTGCATGCCGTCTAGGGATCATATTGGTAGATGTATTGATGGATCGATGGATGAACTACACGATATGGTTCACCATCCTTGAGAATGTAACAACGTAAGATGGTAGAGGTCGGCTGATGATTTACATACAGGCTATGGTTTCTTGTTTATTTATTTATGCGTGAGCAAACCCCCAGGTTGATCGATAAATTAGACTTTAGAAAGATTAATGTACTAATAATGTCTCGATGTTGAAATGAAGAAGGGAACGTGCACATGGTATAGCCCTATTGTGATCTCCTCTTCGATAGCGCACATATGTTGTACCAGCAATGTTGTTGGAGTCATTTTGGGAAATATGTATGTTATTTGGACGCAATAATCCACGGTTCTGAGCTGCCGCTCTTTTGCACTTGCTGCTTTGGCCATAGTAGGTGAAGCACTGAAGTCCAAGTTACTCACTCATGTGAAACCAGCATATATATATTGGCGGAACCATCCACTGAAATGGGAGGAAACACAATAGTGACATTACTTGAGTGGGGGGGGGGGGGAGAATAGTAGCATGATGTGATCTATAGGAATAGGGTGCATTAGGAATTCCTATGTGTGTACGATGTGCCTGTACATCCGTTGAAGATCGACTTGCATCTTACACCCACCAAGATAATGTTCGACCCTTCTGCTAAGTAGGATCGACTTGACAATCTCACACCTTGCATGGGGATTCAGTACTTCCAGCCGGATGCTCGTCGTCTAGTTCTCCTGGACGAAGATTGCACGATCATTGATGTGTGACATCTCTGTGAGGGAGAAATTGTTGCGATATGGTGTAGGTGGAATTCCACATTGTATAGGCTATGTCTTTTATTTTCATGTACGAGCAAAACTCCTAGTTGTAGTAGGTGCACTAGGTTTGACTCATCTTGAACCTCGTCGAAATAGCCATGAGACAGACACTAGTGGTGCAAAGCAGCACATCGCAAACGTTGAAAAGGTTCATTGTACATGGATTTTGGATCCGTTCCTTACAGGACAACACATCGCAAACATTGACAACTTGTGTACAATGTGCCACTACATTACCTGTGTTTTCACTGGCAGACACCTTGTGATGTCGCTTCATGTCGAAGACAGCCTCCGACAGACATGCATCGATGCCCTCATTGCAAATGTTTTTCTTTGATTAATCGTGTGTGAAGTATACCACATTGCACATGGTCTCATTTGTGATGTGTATAACAAAAGCACATGCTTTCAAATGTAAACATCACATAGGCAAGATCATATCAACATAGCATAACCAACATGCATATGACAAAGTTCTAGATGACATCCATATGCGTGACAAAGTTTAAAGCCAAAATAACACTTCCATACCATGAACATAAGTAGATCACAGTCATGCACCTAATGGCAAAATGCGACAAATCTAACTGCAAAGTTCTAAAAATCAAACTCACAAAGTTCTAGAAATCTAACTGCTATCAGCAAGGTAGGTTCGACAAGAGTTTCCTCCCCAAGTTGGACCGCTGACTGGTCAGGCAAATGTAGCATCATTCCAGCACCAACTACCGACTGGGCAATTGCTCCAGTATGCTCCCTTCTATTCCGATAATTTTCACCAATGAGTTTGAGTGGCCCTTGAGGAAAATATTTGTGATATGCAATAAAATGATTTACAAACTGAGTATGGTTCTACAAAAAAAACAAAGAATACATGACCCAAACAGTGAAAATCGGACAAAGAAAACCCACACATAAAAAACAGGCCGAAAACAGTACAAAATCGGACAACACAGAAAAACGCATGAGCTACTACAATAGTGGGCCGGCATGTTCGCTCCGCACATGAGGCAAGGTGAGCGTACATCTTGCTATAAGCGAGATATAGCTCCCGCTCTAATTTTACTATTGTGTTATACTTTGTAATACCAAATAATGGGCCCCTCCTAGGCCTGGTCCTAGGCGGTTGTCCCTCCCGCCTAGGTTATGTCTTTTCGTTTCTTATGCATGAGAGAAACACCCGAGCTGATAAATTTGATTTTTTGAAATATTAAAGTACTGATGTCTTCCATATTTGCTGACACGGAGAAGAGAACATGCCCTTAAGTGCATCTCTAACAATTCCCCCAAAAGTGATATTTACTTATTTAGGAAGAAAAACTCTGGTTTGGATAATGAACCCTTAGCTGCCACATTAACTAAACGTCTAACTCCTTAAAATTATAGGTTTTCATACCTTAGAAAACCACACTCTATACTATTTTTACTCCAAGAAGGAGAACTCTCGGGATATTTAGGGTGTGTTTGGTAGCATTCCCAACCTAGCATGGTTGTTCTCCTCTGATACATGCTCAGTCTGGACATGCTGAATGCATGCATTTGCTATTGTTTGGTAGCGGTGTATATGCTGAGACATGCTAAACTGAGACTCTGTTTGGCAGCTTGCATCTGTTTAGACATGTCAGTCGGCACGTAGCAACCGGTATTTTCAAATAAGTGAACAAAACATTTCAAAAATATGAACAATTTTTGGAAACATGAAAAAAACATTTTTGAAACTTTAAACTTTTTTTCAAATTCTAATGTTTTTTAAAATACGCTTTTTGGAAAGTTTGTTCTTTTTTAATATTTAAACATGATTTAAAAATCTGACCATTTTTTGAAAAATCAAAAAAAATCAAAAATCCAAACTTTTTTCAAATAAATAAACAAAATTTAAAATTATGAACAATTTTTGAAAATCTTAACATTTTTCGAAAATCTGAACATTTTTTGAAATTTTTAACAAATTTGAAAATCTAGACATTTTTTCAAAATTTGAACAATTTTAAATCATCTTTTAGAAATTCTGAACATTTTTTTGAAACACGTTGTCGCTCGCTTGGCTCATGCATGTTGACCAGTGAACGGCTGTTGGGGTGTTCTCTCTTCATGCATGCTAAGAGGGTATTTGGGGTGAGCTCGTGCATGCTGAGGAGGTCCCGTGCAGGCTCCCAAACACCCAAAAGTGGGTCAAGGAGTGAACTCTTAAGCTCATGCACCCTCCATACACTCTATCAAACACACCCTTAGGCAGCCCATGACGCCTCTCTCCCCTAGCTATGTGGAGCCGTCGTCGCCCGTGTAGTCGTCTGAGAGCCGCCAGCGGAGAATCAATCTACGTCGCCCCCCGGAGCCCCCTCCCCCCACATTCTCCTCTGTTGTCGGCATCAGACTCATCGTCGCCGTCACAGTCGCCCTCATCACAATGCTTCAATCTGTTGTCGGTGAGCCTCGATGTGGACGAAAAACTGAGCCACGTGATCTTGGGGAAGCAGTAAGAGCCCCGCTCGCGAGCTCATGCCGATCGACGGCACTGGAATGGTCCTTCTTCACTGCCCCCATGGTCGAACTCCACGTCGCTGCTGCCGGGAGATCCCCGCCATGGCCTACGCACTCTGTCGAATCATCGCGCTGCAGTAGCGCCGCCGTCGGTTCTGCCCACAATTCGACGAGCCCCCCCCCCCCCCCACACACACACATACACATTCTCCTTTACAGCTGCAAGTGTCCCGTTGTTAAAAAACTCACACATACCAGGGGATACCAATTGAGACTTCTTCACGTGTGGTGGCTGTGAAAGCGAGGTATAACACAAATCCTCTATGTTTTGCAATTTGGTATACAAATCTCGTTGCTCTGAATATTACACACGCAAAGAGGATTTTCTTGCAGCACACAGATATGGGTCGATCTCGTGAAGTTTTCATTAACCATATGCTATATTAGTACTGTCGGTCACTGAGAGAGAAGCTAGGTGATGCACTGATAGACGCATACGAGAAGCAAGTCCAAATCAACGAGATGCAAGTCGAGAGAAGGAAATTTAAGAAGCTTTCTCCTTGCACTCGTAGCTATAGTAATGTTTGGTTCAAACTCCCTGGATCATCAACAGCTTCTTGTGGGAGCCATTGCACACCTGATGTTCTTAGTTTAGGTTAGCTAAAGAAACTACTATGTTCTTACTGATATGCACCCTAGATCATCGCAAACAGTTCTTATTGTGCAACATTATATTTAATATGCACCTAGATCAAGTTTTGGAATAAAATAGGTTATGCAATATATATCCAAATGAAGTTTGTATGCAACTTTTGGAAACAAAACTTTTTTTTTGTGGGATTAAGTTCGAGGGTATGCTGGATGAAGAAAAATTTAACCCCCCAAAAATAGCATTTTACTAGAATAGGGGATGCGATTATGAATTACTTGATAGGGGATCTTCTTTGGGGTGCCTTCTGGCTTTGAAGAACTTCCTTCGGGTGATAGCCCTTGGTCTAACATCTGGCTGGGCCAACCAACATTGGCGCACAAGCAACGATTCCTTCCCGAAGGCGTTGTCTTGAAGCCTTGCGCCCCTTGTCTTCTAATATGTAATTGTAGCTTCGGTGATATCATTTGGGAATGTTGTCGCGAAGCATGTGCTATGTGAATGGCCTCAAGGTTTTTGTATATTTCCTCTTTGTAACCTGATTTGTTTGACATTATTAATAATTAATAATATATGGTTCCGAAAAGAAAAAAGATCCAGTAGGTACCACTCGATACTTCATGGCCCACCGGCCCTATAATCCACTTCATGGCCCACCAGCCCTATAATCCTAGACAGTGGGAGTAGGTTATGTCTTTCTTTTATGTATGAGGAAAACTCTCAAGTTGATTAATTTGATTTTAGAAAGACTAATGTACGCCATATTTGCTGAAATGAAGAAGGGAGCGTGCCCATAGTACTAGCTACTGTGATCTCTTCATGACTGGAAATATGGAGATCCTATCCATAAATTGAATCAACTCGATGTTGTACCAGCTCTTTTGCACATGCCAATCTAGTCATAGTAGGTAAAGCACTGAAGTCCCGGAAAATGCGAACGGAGGCCGTCCTGCAGGCAGGCCGGAATCTCGTCCGTTGAACCGCCATGGGGATTTGTGCTGCCAGAGTATAAGTCACGTATTTGATTTATCTTTGGCCTGTATTGAACCAGGAAGGCCCCACACACATGCAAAAGCATCTAGGCCTCCGACGTCCACCTGACATGTACGCAGAGCACTCTCGCGCTGGAGACCTGTACACCCATGTGCATGCATGCCGTGGAGCAATTTTGGCCGGGGGAGACCACCAGTTGGTCAAGTGCAGACGTGGAGCATTGGCGGCCAGCGAAAACGAAAACGCAAGTTCGTTCACAGTTGGCTATCTTTTCACTAAGCAAGTTTAATTAGTTTAATGTTAATGCTTCTGTCCGATTTGACCAACAAATGCAGCACGGTTACATTGTCTTTGTGTTTTAAAACTATTACCACTAACCTGGGACTTGAGTTTTATCTGTTCTAGACGCAAGAAAGTCGGAACAGCTTAGCCACATGGGTGTGCTAATGGTTTATGTGATAGAGCAAACAGTTTAGTCTTCATCAATCACGCCACTGCGGCATGTTCATGTCTAATGGTCAATTTGCATTAGCGAGTTCACTTTTACAAGAGACGCCTGCTCTGGTCCAACAGCTTTGCGTCGCGCACTGTGGTTCACTTTCCCGTCTTGTCATGTCTGCGAATTAACTACGCCCCCACAGGACATGTGCTTATAATCCATCGGGCAATAGATTTGGTTTTCGATTCACTTTGTTATGCAGTCACCTCAGCACCAGGCACGCGGCTCACTATACACCGTGTCAAGTCCATTAATCAATTACCAGCTCCCATCCCATCCACCAGCTCCAAGGTTGCTTGAAGGATTGAACGGTGAACTACGCAGCACAACGAGGGCTGTCAAAGAACGTTTAATGTTGTGATGGTGTGGGTCAATGGCTGCTGTGTTCTATGTGTGCTACCACATGTAGTTTGCTAGTCCGGATTTGTCAAGTGTTTTGCCACTATTAACTATGTACACAAGATCAGTGCGATGATCTAAGCTTGCTGCTCCTCTTACGGCAAATAAAAAACAGCTGGGTTTAAGCACAATGGTCACAAAGTATCATCTAGTCAAATTCAGTTAGAAAACATTCATGAGCGTAAAGATAGTTATATTACACAATCTCCAATTGATAAACTGTTCTTTCCAATGTGGCGCTTCACAGTAGATCAAATTCAGTTAAGAAACAATGATGGTCAAAATATTAGTGAGTTTCATTGGATCAAATTCAGCTAGAAAACACATGCTCACAAATACCAATATGTAATTAAACAACGGAGCTCTGAATATTAATTCAGGACTATAATCAGAAATGGGCAAATTAAAATGTAGACATACACCAGAACAGACAATCTCTTGCAAACATTTCTTTCTCTGAACATTAAATCGGCTCTCGGTGAAACAAGTCCCAAAAATCACATTCCATGGACTACAAATCATAGAACTCATACGCTTAATCTGGTGGATCATACTGTCTTGTTCCTTATTAACAAAAGAAAGCACATGTAGATAACTACCCAAGGGATAATCAGAACCGAAGAAAACCTTCAGCTCATTACAAACAAATCACATTGATAATATAACTCCTTAGATAAAACAGAATTTAAATAAGGTTTTGGTCCAGGCCACACCATTTTAGGACTGATAATCAAAAGAACCAAAAAGAAATAGCCTGTACCCTGCCATAATGCATGTGAATTGGTGTCACGATCATTAACAACTAGAGTGAAAAGTGGGAAAACACATTATTGCTCACCACGAAGACATAATGAGAAGACGAGTTAAAAATGAGGTGGCTAAAAAAAGCTTGGAGCTCAAATAGACACAATCTGCATACAGTTTAGTATTAAGGCTGCATGATTTCTAGTCTCTTAACCAACAAAATAAAGAGAAACATCCTGAACCCTAAACCCTAATGGTCACTCGTGTTACATTTATTAGCACTACTGAGGAAGTTGGAAAAAAATATGGCTCATCATAAATCCATAATGATAACGAGAGATCTAATCAAATTGAACAGACGAGCAATCACGCATCATTATTCAGTTAATGAGACGATGGAGAAAACAATGAACAAAAACTCTATGTAGACTTAACTAATCAAATTGATAAACTGCAAAACAGATTTCAATCTATGGGGTTGATGACAAACAAGTTTAGATTTAATTATTTGATAACTACCTTACCAATTTCTTACAAGTTCACAAATAATCATGCTGCTAAGCGGTGAAAATCCCACAAAAATACCTCCAAACAAAATAAACAACCCAGATTCGTCCCTAGTATTCACCTACTAGATTCGGCATATGCACATTGACAAATCCACAGCACTAAAATAGCCCGGGAGCAACTAACCCGACAACTAAATCCACACAGGTAACAAAACTATGCATGCTTTGTGCACTAGCTCTCTATTTAGCTAAAACTCTGTTCAGACTACAATGAATCCAATCAAAAATATCATCTCGTTGGGGGGTGACAAAGCCAACATTTAGTACTACAACACCTCAGACCAGGGAATCCCTACTGAATTTAATATAATCCACAACACACTAATTTATCCATGGGCGTGCATTATACCAACAACTAAATCCAAGCAAAAATCCAGCGACAATACTATAATCCAGTGACACATCCAACAATTATACTTGAACACCCTCAGAAAATGTTCCCTACTGAAATCAACATATCCACACCAAAATTATACCGTGTATTTTAGCTACCATGCGCCAAATCTGAAAATCATTGCCAGCAACTACATAGAGCAGGTCAAAGAGAGGATTTCCCGTCCCTGCAAAATCAGATGCACATGGTTTGGAAACAAATTGACACAAGAATGGAACAAACAAAGTTCTCCCGAACAAATGATATAAATCTCGATCGAACCATACAGCCAAATCAGTCAGTACCAAAGGAATAGAAGGAACAAAATTAAAATCATAAAAAATGTGCAAATCTAGAACAGATGAACACCAGCTAGGAGAAAAGGATAAGCACATAACGTGTGATCTAGCCTCACCGACAGAAACAATGGAGAAAATGATTTTTCCTGGCCAGATCCATGGACAAGGACCTCGAGCTGGACAGATCCGGTGTTCCACAAACCCGAGGTGATCCGGCCGCCGGAGTAGAACTTCACGCGGGATCCCGGTGGCTTGGCCGTCGGAGTAGAAGGGGACGAGTGCTCCGGCCGTCCCTTCGGTCGCAGGAGCCGTGAGAGGGTGGGGATGCACCCGATCTCCTGACCACGGCTCAAGAGGAGCGCGTTCGCCGATAACAACCACCGTGAGGACCACGCACCGATGAGAGAGAGAGAGAGAAAGAGAGAGGGACCGGGGGTGGGGGTCTAGGCGACGGGACAAGGAGGATAATGGGCCAGGAATAGGAATAGCTATCGCGTGGCTCTGTTCTCCTCCAGAAGGTTTCGAACGTGGGGTGAAAGGAGTAGCACAGGATCGCGGGAAGGGTCGAACATAATACGCCTATGTCGCGGGTAGGTGTATCCCGGACCGTATTTCAGCCACTAGGCCTGGCGCAGCCCTGACCAGCGCTGACGGATTCCAGATCTCTCGGCCCAAAAGGACGCATAGGATTGCGGCCTGCCTGGTGCGCGGCCGCCATAAGCCCGCACTCACTGAAGTCCGAGCTACCTCACTCATCTGAAACCTATATATACAGTGGCGGAACCATCCATTGAAATGGACGTGAGACACAAAAGTGACATTATATGAGTGAGGAGCAGCACAAAGATGCACGATGTCAAAATAGTAGCAAGATGTGATCTGTAGGAATAAGATGCACCAGAAATTCGTATGGAAGTTCTACATCACTCGCTCGTACATTGGGATATTGCTACTCGACTTGAATTTACTCCCGTCAATTGCACAATCTCGCTTCTCGCATGGGATTCACTACTTCTAGCCAGATGCTCGTCATCTGGATCTCTTGGACGAAGGCCGTGTGAGCATCAATGCACGATGTATCTATGGGGGAGAAACTGTTACGATATGGACGGTGTAGGTGGAGTTTCCCTGCGTATAGGCCACGCCTTCTATTTTTCTTGTACGAGCAGAACTCCTATTTGTAGTAGGTGCACTAGGTTCCACTCAACTGAAACCTGGCCTTTATTAGCCGTCAGACAGCGAAATATCGCTTCGGAGCACAGACACTATGAGCCCGTTCATTTTTTTTCAAGTTCAAATAAACTAACTTTTTATGGCTCAGAAAAACCTGAAATTTTGTGTACGGTGATTTTTATTTTGCAATACACCCTATTCTCATATACACGCTTGCATGCAACAAATGGGTCTGCTTTTCTTGGGCTGAAATATTGTCCATTAGGTGCAGCGTATATCATAACATATTTTTGAACGAAAATCAACAGATACTTAAGAGCACATTCGTATAAACACCGTTTTCGAAACATGCTTAGATCAAAAAATGTTGAAAAGCCTCATCACACATGGATTTTCGATCCATTGCGACCAACACAACGCAACGTCGACATCCATGTGCAATGTGCCACCACATCATCCTGTTTTGACGTTGCCGCAAAAAAAAAAACAATCCGTGCCTTGACATCACACACAGGCTCCAGCAGACGTGCATCAATGCCCTCATTGCACACGATTTCATTGATTAACCGTGTACACAGTATGCCACATCGCACACAGGCTCATTTGCAATGCTTGCAGTATAACAAAAGCAGATGATTTCACATATGCAAGATCACATCCATATAGCATAACCAACATGCATATATCAAAGTTCTAGACGACATCAGCAAAGTTCAAAGCCAAAATAACACTTCCATCAGGAATCATATGATCAGTCATGCACCGAATAGCCAAAATAGCACTTCCATCACGAATCATATAATAAAGTTCTAGATGGCATCCATATGACCAGTGTCATGCACCTATAGCAAAATGCTATAAATCTAACTGACAAAGTTCTAGAAATCGAACAGACAAAGTTCTAGAAATCTATAACTGGTATCAGCAAGGTAGGTTATAGAAGAGTTTCCCTGCCCAAGCTGGACCGCTGACTGGTCAGACAAATGTAGCATCATTCTGGGGCAGACTAACAACGACCCAATTGCTCCAGTATGCTCCCTTCTATCCCAATAATTTTCACCAATGAGTTCGAGTGGCCCTTGAGGAAAATATCCGTGATCTGCAATCAAATGATTCACACACTTAGTATGGTCCCACAAAATGAAGTCTCAAACTTATGCTATCAAATGACTCATGACATGACATCGAACAGCTATGAATTATGAAAGTTCACGATGTTGCTCTCTACAAAGCTGCTTTCACAGGAGGAATGGGCCAGCAAAAATGTCTGACACTATATATTAACAGCTAATACTTGGTGCGATCTACGCATATCAGCATACCTGGGTACACCCAAATAGCTTCAGAGTTCTCAGTGATGAGCAACTGTCAACAATCAGCCCCAAAGCTTCATTGGTCAGACCACGGCAGAAGGAAACATCCAGAATTTCCAAGCGCAAGGAGCACTTGCTAGCAATCGCCCGTGCAGTAAGGTTTCCAACCTAAAGTAAGAGCAGTAAATTATAGATAAATGTGCATAAAAGTTGGTCACATGCAAAGTAACAGAGAAGCGTCACAAAAATACAGTGAAACAAAGTAGACAGGAACAGTACAGTAAGTGTGAGGCCAAAGGCAAGATCTATTTTCTGTTCCACATCAGTATTAGATCTAAACAAGGCGGCGGGGGGGGGGGGGGGGGGGGGGGGGGGGGGGGGAGGGGGGATTGGTGTCCTCTGTGTAAGGGGGTTCTATGTTCCATCATATAGGAGTTCGATGTTTGTCAGAACTGTTTGCATGACTTGTGTATGTGTTGTATACTCTTACATGTCGGCATGCGAGAGTTGGGAGTATAATGTGAAAGTGTGTTTGCTCAATAGAGGATTAGTACTACAACTTACAAAATATCTAGTGTCTATTTATTTTCATGACTACCTTGAAATTTTATGGATCATGAAACTTACAATTTAATAACAGTGCACCCGCTAGCATAATATTATTTCAAGTACGATGTCGTGGATACAGGTGCATACACTAGATGATGAGTTATGATTTGAAGGTTTCATATCAATGAGAAACACACATCCAAGCAGACGAAAAGGAGCATGGACAAAGTACCTTCTCAATGTTGTTTAGGCTCAGCTCAGTTAGACATCCTCCAGATTCTTCCAAAAACTGAGACAGCGCTTCATCACTGCAAAATTGATAAGGTTGATTGCAGCACGAGGAAGATTTTTTGCACGATATCATTACACAAAAATCATGTGCAGATCAATACAAAAGAAGACTACGAAAAACAATATATTTATAAACTGAAGCGTCCTAAAAATGGAAACCGTGCTAAATATTCATGAGTGTCAAGCTGTGCTGATGCATTGGTTGAGACAGCAAAAATCCCAGGAGAATAATAATGTGTGAATATGAAATGATCAGGGGATGGTATCTAGTACACATAACTAAAGCATGAATCCTTTTCTTCTGGTTTGAATGTCGAGAACTTTTGGGAAACAGGAAACCAGTCAAGAGTCATAGTGGTGTGTTTGCTTTTCTTATCTCTTTGAATTTTACATTTTGGTGTTTCCAACATCCTAAAGTAAAAAATAGCAATGAAATCTATTGAAACAGGCCATCATGACCACCAAACAGGTTGCCTACACATGCCATCCAGCAGCCATTAAGACCTTGACAAGTAGGAGTAAGAATCATGAATTCACTTCTCAAATCAGTTGACGTTATTAAAACACTCATTAAAGTCAGACCAAACCATATTGGCACTTCTACAAATCTGCACTTCTACAAATCTACAAATAACCCCATGTGTAAATTAGCTTACTGAAAATCATGGATAGATTGCTAATTGAAAGGGAAAGCTAGTTCATATTCAATTATTATATACACCACAAAATTTTGAGAGCCTTCATATCCAAAATTTCAGCAGATATAAAATGAATATGAATGGAAAAATGGGAATACCTGAATGTATTCTTTTGAAGCTTTAATTTCTTTATAAGCCGACAGCCATAACGAAGATGTCTCGTTGCTGAGTCACGCAACCTACTCAAGTTTCGTATATCTAAAGATGATAACTGGGGGCAGTTCACCCCAATAGTCTTAATGGAGGATGAGGTCAGTTTCCTGCAAATTAGACAGAGCAATGACAAATAAAGTCAGAATGTACCCTCATATCACTTCTCTTTATCTGCATAATAAACATGTCATAGTTAACTTAAGAAACATGACTCGTCATAATTACTGATAAGTGGACACATTATGGTTGGAAGCGACCATGAAGAACACGGTTGGTTAGCATATAGCACAGGGAGCTCCTTAACTTACTCCACAATATAGGATATAGATATGGAATATTATTTAGATAGATAGGGGAGGCATTTAAACAGGAAAGAGATCGGATTGGGCTTTGCAAGATTAGAGTTAGGAGGGTCAATGAACAAGAGAATAGTTATCAATCAAGAAAAAAGAATTTTAGCAATCCATTTATGCCATTGTTCCTCCTCTCTAACCTACTCCACAATCTCCTACAGGTCCAGCCATCTTCGCGGCAGTAGAAACATAGTTTGTTCCATAAGAATATTACAATGTCCTCCCAGTGTGAAGAACAAATGCGCAAATGACAAGTGACTCCATCTATAACTGAATTAAGACTAAGGATCTAATCTGAAAGACAAGATAAAAGTAACGTACCAATGCCATTAGTAGCATGGAAAATCATGCTACACTTTCAGCTTCTGTCACATATCATGGAAAATCTATGATATGACCAGTGATGTTTGATAGTTTTCATAACAAAATATATTTTAACAGGCTTCCTATTTCAGGAACAACTTTCAACTAGTGACTTCAGTTATAGAATGAAATTCTACAGAAAAAATGCTCCTGGCATTGAAGTAAAAGGCAAATAGGTAAAGTAGAAAACTGTAGTCTTCTAAGAGAACTACAAGATATAATATACACTGAAGAAACTACAGCTATAAGTAGGAATACTTACAGGCAACCAGCAAACGCTAACTCCCTTATATTAGAGCCATGTACAGGAATGAGCTCATTCACAAACTTGTCGCAGACAGACTGTATGCCAGACATTGATAAAACCTCCAGTTGTTTAATTTTCTCTAGAGCAGGAAGAATCATCATGGCATCCACATTTAGGCAGTCATTAATATATAGTTCTCTCAATACAGATTGCAGCCTATTAGCAAGATTCTCAATTCCAGTTGATGTGAGAAGAGAACACTCGCTTAAATTTAGCGAACTCAGAGAAGGTGCTGCTGAGATGAGTTTGTCTAACCCATTATCAGAAAGACGGTAATTTCCCATCAAAGATATTTTTCTTAATAATGGCATGCAATTTGGAACCTTTGCCAAGGTAGTAGGCAAAATATAGTCAGGCATGCATCGCCCAGATAAGTCAAGCTGCAGAACCTTCACAAAAGAAAAGAAAAGAGAAAATAAGTCCTTGAAAGATGACTTGCCCAGAAACAGGGCAGCAAAGTCTGCTGGTCAAACACTCATAATCAACAAAAGCAATGATGTCTTAGTTTCTCAATAACAAACTCATATGTTCAGCAAAAGCAGTAGATGATGTGATCATGAAACATGAATTGCATAAGTGAAAAGCAGTACCTCTAAGGATTCAGTCATGCATTTCCCAAAAACAGCCTCAAAGTCATCCTCATTCAACCACGAACACTCCCTAAGCTGCAGTGCCACAGGATTGTCACACAAGATCTCAGTAAGAAGATGGGTATTCATCTTCCTAGAACAGCACAGTTCCGTGAGAAGTTTATGTTTTAACTCCTCAGGTATGCCTCCAAGTGATTCAATACCTTCAGCATGGCTTGCAAGTGTTTGCATGCATAAGCTTGCAAGTGATGGGACGGGTCGCAGCGGAGCTTTCTTGTTTTTCAAAGGTGTCCACAAAATGACATTATCAGCATCATTAGCTAGTTTAGACGACGGATTCAACTCCCGGGCTCTCAATTTAGCATCTCTATCATCCATGATCCTCAATGCAGTAGAATATGGACCTGGCCAATCCTGAGCATCAGCCGCAGGCTCTAACTCTTCTTCATCATCTTCGTCACTATGTACATCTTCACCTGCTTTGAAGAATGCAAATTTTGGGGCCAGCTTAATAGCTCTCTCTCTTGCCGCTTGCCTCCAAAGCGGCTCCACATCAGCATCAGCTGCTCCTGAGACGCTCTGATTCTCTTGTAAAACCACAGGTTCCCAATCCATCTCATCATCACTTAACTTCTGGGGCAATAAAACCTCTTCCACAACCATCTTCCCCTTTCCTTTATCATCACGACTGAACTTCCTGGTCCTGGTACCAGATGGAATACCCACACTGACAGCAGCACCAGAATCGTTGTTCCCAAGAACCAGCTTTGAGTTTCCTTCACCTCTATTTCCAGACTCATGCCTGAGAACCTCCTCACTGAAATTCACATCCGCAAAGGCTTTGTCTGCAGCAGATGCTAATGGCTTAACAGTGCCAGCAGCTGCCTTCTCTGCCGAATCATGCATGAGCATAGACTCCTCACTGAAGAGCTGTTCATTCCTGTCATTAACTTGTCCAATTCCCCCTATACGAGTCCTCACAGAACCACCACTCCCCTGGCCGGTCATATGCGAACCCATAGCCACCACACTCGGTTCACTCAGATTAAAAGGAGTGAACAAGTTCGCCGGTACCTTCAAGCTACGATCCCCCAGCAGCACAAAATCCTCCCTGTCGCTCTCCGAATCAGGCACGCAATCAGCCGCCGCTCCGGCCATCATGCTCGCACTCCCTTTCGCCGGCAGCACAAAGTCGTCATCACTGTCGCTCTCTGAATCAGTCACGTAGTCGGCCAGCCGAGCCGCTACGCCCTTGCGCCGCTTCCCCGACCCATCAGTGCACTGGTGCAGCATTTCGTCGTGCACCTTGTCTCCAGACCCGGACCCTCCTCCATCGGGTCCGAGCCCCGTCCCCGCGTGGACGTCTGGCTCCACAGGCCGCTTCCCGAGCCGAGACCCTGACCGCAAGCTCATGCGCGTCCCCTGAAGACTGGAGCCGCCGCCGCTGCCGCCCGAAGCCCTAGCCTCGCCGCCATCGCTCCCCGCCTCCCCAGCCTCCGGGGAAGCAGCGGCGGCAGCAACGGCGGAAGCGCGAGGCCTCCCCTTCCTCCTTCCGCGAGCGCCCGACGAAGCGCCGTCGCGGTCGGAAGAGGCCGCCGCGGGGGTGTCCGGGCTGGCGGCGCCGGCCAGGCGCAGGCTGCGGCGGGGTGCCTCGACGGCGGGGGACTTGAGGGACCCGTCGTCGTCGGGGGAGCCGAGGCCGAGGGAGACGGAGGTGGACGGGGACGGCGCCGGCGTGCTCAGCAGGCCGCCCATCGCCGGCGGCGGCGACTGCGGGGCGGCGGCGGGCGCGACGGCGGCCCTGGCGCGCGCGGGCCGGCGGCGCATCGGGTGGGCGGGGGAGGGGGTGGCGGTGGATTGGGTGGGAGGGGAGGGGAGGGGAGGCGGGCGGCGGAGGTATATGGGAGGGGAAGGGGAAGTGGGGAGGCTTGCCGAGGAAGGAGGCGGCGGGGATTCGGCGGAGGTTTTTTAATAGGTTTCCTTCCCGCGCGATGGAGGAGGGGAGCGGGGCGGGCGGTCGCCGATTGCGGCGGGCGGCGGTTGGTTTGGGTCGTGGGACGGCGCGAGGCCCGATGCGTTGGTCCGTGGGGGTGGGGTGGGCTCGGCGCAAAACCGTACGCTCGGCGCCTGGGTCGTGTCGTGCGTGCGTGCGTGCGTGCTGGGCTTTCGTGCGCTTCATGTGCCCGTTCGTTGTGGCCTTGTGGGGGCAAGTGCTGTGGTGTTTTTCTTTTTCCTTGGAAGTATCTACGTGTCCCTTGCTGCTAAAAAAAACAGTCCGCGTTTATGTTAAAAAAAAAACTGTACGCGTTCCGTTCCGTTCCGTTCATCTCAGCCGGAACAGAAAAAGAGGTCACAATAAAACGCCACGCACACGGAGTTTATAAAAGATTGGGAAACGGAGGTCTGGAGGAAACGCCACGCACACGACGTTATTATTATTATTTTATAAAACAAAAAAAAGGCACGCACACACACGCGAGAGGTATAAAGAAAACGGAAATAATTTTTTTTTAACACAGTACAGACGCAAGCGCTCATGCATACGAAGTCACTACGAACGTCTCCTCACACTGCAAGGGCATCGCCGGAAATCCTGCATAAATTCAGTAATAATGCGAGTACCAGGACTTGAACCCTGATGAACTGGGAATACCACTGTCTCTCTAACTATCCAACCACAGGTTGGTTCGCAACGAAAATAACACTTTGAGGGATGTAAAATACATCTTGAAAAATAATTCACACGCATATACCGAGGTATTATGCGTATATTTGGAATTTTGTTAGGAGATACTCCTAACATGTGAGCTACTGAGGAAATAACATTTGCTATTGAGTATTCACAAATCCGTCTAGTTTTGTGGAGCTGGCACGTCCAAAAAAACTCGTCATAAGGGCATCTCCAACACTGGCCCGTAAATTTACTCCTGCATCTGTCTGCGAACAGGGGACCAGTCCGCGGACAAGAATACGGGAGGCGGACATCCAAAACTATCCGCATACAGTGGCGGAGTACAATTTTTTTTTTTGAGGTGTGAAGCAGAAAAACATATATTGCAAAACGAAAATAATCCATACACACTAAAATGAACGCAAATACTTTTATACAATCCTAAATGTAATAACCAAATGCAATGGAAGTGCAATCTTTTTAAAATAAAAACAACCCAAAAATATGCCTATAATGAAAGCTTCAATGGTGTCCATAAGAACCTGCAGTGCCCTGTCCTTCTTTTGATGAGCAGACTGTCTCATAGCGTTATCACTTTCATGGGGTGCTTGATTGAAGCTACTATGATTGCCAACTACTTCAAGCTAGCTTGTTAAATATGCAATTCATCACACGAGAATGTTTTTGAGATCACTACATTCTAGATTTTCAAAAGGAAAAATTACAATTATTTGTCTTTGCTAGCCTTTTTCTCTTACTGTCCATCTTTTCCCTTTCTCTTCACCGGCAAACCGACAACATCGGCACCTCACACGCCGAGGCCAAGGATTGCTTGCCGCTGCTGCGTGACGCATGGCCACTTCTGCTAGTCGCCGGCCTGCGCACCACTCCTCCTCGCTATCGACCCCGTGCGCTCGTGCTAGCTGTTGGGTAGGGTTCGAGCGACGCGGAGAACTAGATCGAAGACAAACTAAAAGCGGTGGATCCTATTTGATGCTCATGAGCGTCTAAACGTTGGGGCTTTGCTGAAGGTGCTCCGAGTTAGGCCGGCCCAGGTACACATCGCTGTTTTTTCTGTTTATATTTCTTTTTGTTTTTTGTTTCTTTTATTTTCTTTTTTACTTTATTCTCTTTTCAAATTTTTGTTCGATCATTAGAACAAAGATATGAATTCCAAAACATATTTTATACAAAACAGTTTAATGTCAATTTAAATATTGTTCAACGCATATCACAAAAATGTTAAATGTGTGTTTAAAAATTGTTCACCACATAGTACAAAAACGTTCAATATATATTTTAGAAATTGTTCAACATGTATTTAAGTATGTTCAGCGTATATCAAAAAAATGTTCAATTTGTATTTAGAAACTGTTCAGCTTATATAAAAAAATGTTCAATATATATTTTACAAAAAATAACGTATATAAAAATAAATAAAAAATTGGAATTTCAAAATAGTGGTCACGTTTTAAATAATTGTTCAGGTTTTAAATCTTGTTCGAATTTCGATATTTATTCACAATTTTCAAATATATTTAAGGAAAATCATTCACATTTGTTTGCAAGAATTGTTGGAAATTTTGAAGGAAAAAAACAGATTTGTCGTTGTACATTGTACTACTTTTAAATTTGCACTGCAATTGGCCATACTCAGGAGCTAGGTCAGATTGTTGCCGTGGCCGCTAGTAAGCATGAGGTCACGTGTTTGACACTGTTGTGTGCGCATTTCTTTTTCGATTCATTTTTATTATCGCTCGTTGCCTAATTATGGGCCGGCCCTTTTGCCCGGCGCGTCCGGAAAACCCTATTCGCCGCATACTGCCGCAAGTTGTCAACCTACCGCACATGTTTGATAGTAAATGGGCCGGCCTAGTTAGCTCTTTTTTATGTGGGATCATTTTCCGGTTTGGGGATCCTTCTGGATGGTTCCTGGCCTGTTTTTGGAACCTTCTAGAAGGTTCTTCAACATGGGTTTCCGGTTTTCCTTTTTATTTTTTCGTCTTCTTTTTGTTTTTAGTTATTTCTGTTCCTTTTTTTCGTTTTTTCTGTTTGTTTTCTTTCTTTGATTTCTAATTTCTTTTTCTTTACTTCTATTTTAAAAAAAATCAAAAAATTCAACTTTTTTCGGGTTTCCAAAATATATTCAGTTTTCGAAAAAATGTTCTCAAAATTCGAAAAATGTTCTCGTTACACAAAAAAGTTCACACTTTCGAAATTCGAAAGATTTCAATTTTTTTTACGTATTCAAAAAATGTTTGCGCTTCCAAATTTGTTCGGGATTTTTTAAAATTGTTCTACGTTTCAAAATTTGTTCTCAAGAGTCAACAAATGTTTATGCTTTAAAAAATTGTTCGTGCTTCCAAATTTGTTTTCCGTTTCAAAATTTGTTTTCAAGATTCAGTATTAAGTCTGGAACTGTACTTAGTTTCTTTTAGAGTTCCGCTGTATTTTAATCGGCAGGTCTGTTCTATCGCAGTGGCTAGCACCGAGCTAGCGTAAGCAGGCAGTCCCGCGGTCGTCCTAGCCGCCTGGCGCTACCCTTTTTGCGATTTTTCGCACTCGTATTCGCAGTGTACTAAATGGGCCGGCCCAATTGGCGCCCCAGTGCGACGGGGCGTGTATTTGCCGCAGAACGACAAATAAGAGCTCTCCTAAAAAACCTCCTCTGGACTGGATCGAGTGATTTCGGAGGACCTGTGTACAGCTACAGCCCAATAAGGTGGGTTCGGCCTAATGACACGGGACGGCCTAATGACACGGGACGCCCCGAGTTTTCTCAGCAGGTTTCTACTTTCCTTGGACTTTTTTAGCGCTCGATCAAACGAAATACTCCCTCCATTCCTTTATATTAGGTGCATTTGTTTTTTGATAAAATTCCACAATGTAAGATGCATTTGTTCTAATTCCTCGTAATTCCGTTCCTGGCCCTCCAGAAATAGGAAAGTATCTCTCACCTGATTGCATGTATCTCTCTTTGTAGAAGAAAAAAAAAGGAAACTATCTCTCTCCCGATTGCATGTATCTCTTTCTTTCCTTGCCGCTAATCAATGAATTAGACAAGGGTAATTTCGTCCTAAATTGTCTATAGTTGTGTGCCTTGATCACCGTGCCAAAAATAATACACCTTACATATATAAAGGAATGGAGGGAGTATGTATGTAAATATATCATAGAAAATCAAGGTAGGGCAAGCGCCCAACCTCGCCCTACCGGGAGCTCCACCTGTGTCCGCATATGTCCGGTTACATTTCAAATGAAATTTAACAAAAATGAAAAAAATTGATTCAAACCCGAACAAAACAGACGGTATTCATTTAAACTAGGATAATTTTTACGTAAAACCGGACAATATTTTGTCCAGTCAACTAGTAAAAACCTAACCCTACACTATCATATACTTGGACCTTGTAGGCCATGCCGGGCTGGCGGCTCCTTCGTCATCGTCGCCGAAGCCGTTGTTGGAGTCGTCATCGTCGGGTTTCGGGCGACAGAAGGGGGTGGCATCATGGCAGGGCTTCTCGGCAACCGCCTAACGCTCGCGAATGATCCTCTTCGCTTCCTTCTGCATCGTGCATAGTGCAGCCGCGACCACCGACGTCGTGGACGGGGAGGGAGGGGGACGGTGGGCCTTGGAGGAGGCGGTGTTGGCGGCGACGATCTCGTTGAGAGACCACACCTCGCCATACTTGGCGATATTCACCGTCGTCATGGAGCGGTCCAGGGCCCAGATGTACGCCAGGTCCAGGTCTACCGTGATGTGCCAACAAGACGTGGGAGTCCGCGAACTCCAATTGGCGCGCCGCTTGCGCCTGTCCCGCCGGCGCCGCTCCTTGTCGGCGTACTCCTACGCCGTTAGGGCGCTCCGAGGCAATGAACAGTTGTCGCTGCCGAGGTAGTGGCCAATGCGACCGCGCGCCTTCGCGGCGATTGCATGGGGCATGGGCGGTGGCGAGGGGCGCTCCTCCTTGACGCGGCGGGGCGGCGAAGAGCGCCGCTCCTCCTTGATACGCCGGGGCGGCGGAGAGAGGGGCTCCTCCTTCACGCGGCGTCTAATTTTGACGCCCCGGTTGCGGGATGGAGAGCACGGAGGGGGCACGGGCTCCAACTTCACAGGGAGGAGCATCCCCTGTGCTGCCATCGGGTCGTTCAAGTGGCTGACAGAGCGTTGGAGCATCAACTCCATCTACTGCTCGTACTCCGTGTCCGTGGCGGTGTACACCGCGCCCTGCGTCGCCAGCGTAGACTGTTGTGGAGGCGGCTGCTATTGCGGCCGGTCCTCCTTGTTGCGGGAGGAGATGACGATCTCCGCCTTCGTTGAGGAGCCGCCCATCGATGAGGATGACGACCCCGAAGTTCGAGGGCCGTGTCGCCACGATCCTCCGGAGCCCGTCCCGGAGCCGCCGGCCCACGACTTGTCCATCGCCTGAGTTTGTGAAGGAAGAAGGGAGGGAAGGAGGCGAACGTGCGGAGCGATGCAGTGAGTGTGATGTGGACAGCGCCAGAGCACGGCTTATAATGCCTTGGCCGGACTATACGAAAGGACGACCAACCACTTTAATGCGGCGCAACGGCCAGAGTTGGTTCCTTCGGAAGCTGCGTCGACATTGAAGCGACAACTTTCGAGAGGTAGCGTTGGTCAGCGCCGCCCTCCTGTCCGGTCACATCATGCGACATCAATGCCGGCCCAAAGCACGCCAACATTGATGAAGAATAGTATGCGATATATCTCACTTGGATAAAAAATTAAAAGAAATTCCTCTTATCCTCGTTTGTTCCTTCCTTTCGATAAATACTTAAAAATCTCCTTACAATAACAAAACCAATTTAGGAGAGGACTTCCTTCCCGTGTTGACTTCTTCCAATTCTTCTTTTCTTCATTCAACTCAGTTAAAAGAAGATACCTCAAAATACTTCAATTGATGCACGCAAGAAATAGGCCAATTCGTCAGCTTTTTGTTCAATTTCTCATGGAGTAAAAAATTTATCATCAGTACGAGTCAAGGGAATGATCTCCTGGCCTCGAATTTCCATATAAAGAATACGACAAGGATAAAGACCCTCTTTAACCTGAATTCTAAGGGGCGGGAAGCGGTCCGTGCATCAGAAGGAAGCGCAGGAAAGGCGGGTGTGGATTATTGGATGGGTCACGATTGCTAGACGTGGCAGCAATCCGGACGCCCACAAAACCCCCTAGTTTTTTCTCCGGTTAGCGAGAAAAAATGCGTCTGAAACGCCGAGCGGACCGATACAGGTAACCATGTCAAAGTTCAAGCACATCGCATGTCAGCCTCGACAAGCAACCTTCGATGCTGCCGCTGATGGTTTATCCATACTGCAACAACAGCATGGTTCAATGGTGGGTCTATCGTACAATTTGTAACCCAGGGAATCACTTCTACAAGTGCCAGCATGAAGTAAGTCCACCGCACATACATCTATAATTTCAGCTCCATCTAGCACGGCTGGATTGATCTTTCCCTTGTCCGTTATTGTAGTCTGGCAAGTGCAACTTGTCAAAATGGAAGGAATACCACATCAACTTTATCGGTGCAAACTGGCCCAAAATGTATCATCCCAAATCGCGAACAGAGAAAATTTCATCGTATCATCCTGCTTCTAGTCGTCAACCTGCTTGTTGTGCTTTACGTTCTCTCAAAGGTCGCCTGAGCAGTGGGATGCTGCTGAGACGCCAATGCTACTGCATCAAACTCTGTCCACGCGTACCAGACATGGATTATCAACTACTATGTGTTTTTTATTCCAAAGCACCGGACCTGGATGCTACTATCTCCGTCCTGGTTTATAAGTCTCTTTTGTATTTTGTGTTAAATTTGATTATAAATTTAACTAATAAAATATTAATGCATGTTATTAAAAATTATATCGCTGGATTCGTATTTGGACATAGTTTTTAATTATATTTTTTTATAAATGTACTAATATTTTGTTAATTAAATTTAAGGTCAAAATTTGGCACTGAATATAAAGGGGACAAATAAACCAGGACAGAGATAGTACGTGTTAAGGAACTTGTACGACCTACTATTAGTGTTAATCTTAAATGTGTTTATGTGAATCTTTGGACGAATCAAAATATTAATTACGGACCTTCAATTTGTACCATGCATTTCACCCGGCGACATGTCATAAGGCTAGTCATAGTGGGGAGTAACTTGAAGTAGTAACATGTATATGTTACTAGTCTATGTTAGTACTTTTATCGTGGATGGTGTCATATGTGTAGTAACATAGATGTTTTTATTTATTACTTTGTAGACTCATTTTGCATTGGGAAGCGCTATGTGATGGTAACATATTAATTACTCTATTTGCCTCTCATCATTACCACCTCATCATTTTTACTTACGTGCATCTACGTTACTACCTATGTTACTCCCACTATGACCAGCCTAATGCGCCGGTGACATGTCATAATGCGTCGTTTAAATTTGTTATTACTGCCACATCTACTTCCCCCCAACACCCACATTTTCACACACCAAAGTTACCTGGACATTATTTTGCACCCTACAATTAATGTGACGTGCAAAAGTCATCCTGCGAAGTCTCTGTCTTGGAAACTGTACAGACCAATTAACACTATGGACCCATCAGGCTGCATATATTGAATGATAATGGACATGTACGAACTGTTCCGGTGTACACATCGGTCAGGAATTTACAAATAAGAAATCATTTCGTCAAAAGGTGCATGCATCCCAAGCGAGCACAGGAGCGGACTTGATTTCAGCGTGCTGCCTCGCCGAGTGCTCTAGTTCGCTTCCGCGTTTTTAGACATTTTGTGAGAGAGAAAGATGGACAATGTATCAACAAAGTAGTATATTACCTATTTACTAGTAGATTGCCCGTGCGTTGCCACGGGCTTTTGAAATAGTTTACAAGAGTTACATGTTAAATTCCACATGTATAAACAATATAACACAAACATAATTATTAATAACTGAAGTCCATTTTTACAATGTAAATTGATAACATAGAGAAAAATTAACGACATGTCCATGTAACAAACTGAGCGATGTTCCAACTAAACAACTATTACAAAACTATTAATATCTAGATGATGGGCTTAAGAAATTCTTTCACAATATCAGGAAAGTTTTCTTTAGCTTCATTCCCACGATGTTTTAGCAACTATAATAAAAACTGCTTCCTCAGTTCATACCCATCCTGCACTTACAATACATGTAGTTAGTATGAAAATTTCACGCCGAAGGTCTTAAAACATGTAACAGACAATACTCACCGTGCAAATCGGCTTGACCAATTTTTTACCATTCCACCAGAGCATAAAATGAAAAACAAAATAACCAGACACATTCCTGCAAAACTTTAAATTAATAATATGAAGAATATAATGATAATAAAAGTAAATGTTTTTGTTATGAATTCATTACCCGTCTATACTCATTGGAACACCGAACGGAAATAAATGTTGCCATTTAGATATATCATAATTCCAACCAGGTAGCTTTATTTCGAGTGCTTCTTTGAAATCCCTTGCAAAACTTTTTAATTTCAGTGCATGCCTCAATTTTTTATCCTCTAACAATTGTGATGTTTGAATAGGATCCAGAATATATAGACGACGTGCCTCTTTGTCTATGACGTACAAGATGTATCGGCCGATGGATGCATAGGGAAGATAAATCTACAAGTGGAGCTATTAGAAACAACAATAAACCAAGATAACAATGGACAAAATACTTTACTTACCTTGTTGCTGAAGGAAATATGCCCTAGAGGCAATAATAAAGTTATTATTTATTTCCTTATATCATGATAAATGTTTATTATTCATGCTAGAATTGTATTAACCGGAAACATAGTACATGTGTGAATACATAGACAAACATAGTGTCACTAGTATGCCTCTACTTGACTAGCTCGTTAATCAAAGATGGTTGAGTTTCCTAACCATAGACATGAGTTGTCATTTGATTAATGGGATCACATCATTAGGAAATGATGTGATTGACTTGACCCATTCCGTTAGCTTAGCACTTGATCGTTTAGTTTACCGCTATTGCTTTCTTCATGACTTATACATGTTCCTATGACTATGAGATTATGCAACTCCCGATTACCGGAGAAACACTTTGTGTGCTACCAAACGTCACAACGTAACTGGGTGATTATAAAGGTGCTCTACATGTGTCTCCGATGGTACTTGTTGAGTTGGCATAGATCGAGATTAGGATTTGTCACTCCGATTGTCGGAGAGGTATCTCTAGGCCCTCTCGGTAATGCACATCACTATAAGCCTTGCAAGCAATGTGACTAATGGGTTAGTTGCGGGATGATGCATTACGGAACGAGTAAAGAGACTTGCCGCTAACGAGATTGAGCTAGGTATTGAGATACCGACGATCGAATCTCGGGCAAGTAACGTACCGATGACAAAGGGAACAACGTATGTTGTTATGCGGTTTGACCGATAAAGATCTTCCTAGAATATGTAGGAACCAATATGAGCATCCAGGTTCCGCTATTTGTTATTGACCGGAGACGTGTCTCGGTCATGTCTACATAGTTCTCGAACCCGTAGGGTCCGCACGCTTAAAGTTCTATGATGATCGATATTATGAGTTTTTGTGTTTTGACGTACCGAAGGTAGTTCAGAGTCCCGGATGTGATCACGGACATGACGAGGAGTCTCGAAATGGGCGAGACGTAAAGATTGATATATTGGACGACTATGTTCGGACACCGGAAGGGTTCCGGGAGGTTTCGGACATATACTGGAGTACCGGGGGTTACCGGACCCCCCCACCCCCCGGGAAGCTATTGGGCCTTATGGGCCTTAGTGGAGAAGAGAGAGGGCAGCCAGGAGGTGGCGCGCGGCCCCCCTTGCCCCAATCCAAATTGGACAAGGGGAAGGGGCGGCGGGCCCCCTCTCCTTCCTTCTCTCCACCTCCTCCTTCCCCCTTCTCCTTCTTGGAATAGGAAAGGTGGGGGACAAACCTACTTGGAGTAGGATTGCCCCCCCTTGGGCACGCCTCTCCCTTGGCCGGCCCTCTCCTCCTCCCCCCCTTTATATACGGGGGCAGGGGGGCACTCCAAAGACAACAATTGATCTATTGATCTCTTAGCCGTGTGCGGTGCCCCCTCCACCATAATCCACCTCGGTCATATTGTAGCGGTGCTTAGGCGAAGCCCTACGTCAGTAGCATCATCATCACCATCACCATGCCGTCGTGCTAACGAAGCTCTTCCCGGAAGCTCTACTGGATCGTGAGTTCGCGGGACGTCACCGAGCTGAACGTGTGCTGAACGCGGAGGTGCCGTACGTTCGGTGCTGAGGATCGGTCGATCGTGAAGACGTACGACTACATCAACCGCGTTGTTATAACACTTCCGCTTACGGTCTATGAGGGTACGTAGATGACACTCTCCCCTCTCGTTGCTATGCATCACCATGATCTTGCGTGTGCGTAGGATTTTTTTTGAAATTACTACGTTCCCCAACAGTGGCATCCGAGCCAGGTCTATGCGTAGATGTTATATGCACGAGTAGAACACAAGTGAGTTGTGGGCGATACAAGTCATACTGCTTACCACCATGTCATACTTTGGTTCGGCGGTATTGTTGGATGAAGCGGCCCGGACCGACATTACGCGTACGCTTACGCGAGACTGGTTCTACCGACGCACACAGGTGGCTGGCGGGTGTCAGTTTCTCCAACTTTAGTTGAACCGAGTGTGGCTACGCCCGGTCCTTGAGATGGTTAAAACAACACTAACTTGACAAACTATCGTTGTGGTTTTGATGCGTAGGTAAGATGGGTTCTTGCTCAGCCCGTAGCAGCCACGTAAAACTTGCAACAATAAAGTAGAGGACGTCTAACTTGTTTTTGCAGGGCATGTTGTGATGTGATATGGTCAAGACATGATGCTATATTTATTGTATGAGATGATCATGTTTTGTAACAGAGTTATCGGCAACTGGGAGGAGCCATATGGTTGTCGCTTTATTGTATGCAATGCAATCGCCCTGTAATTGCTTTACTTTATCACTAAGCGGTAGCGATAGTCGTAGAAGCAATAGTTGGCGAGACGACAACGATGCTACGATGGAGATCAAGGTGTCGCATCGGTGACGATGGTGATCATGATGGTGCTTTGGAGATGGAGATCAAAGGCACAAGATGATGATGGCCATATCATATCACTTATATTGATTGCATGTGATGTTTATCCTTTGTGCATCTTATTCTGCTTTGTTTGACGGTAGCATTATAAGATGATATCTCACCAAATTTCAAGGTAAAAGTGTTCTCCCTTAGTATGCACCGTTGCCAAAGTTCGTCGTGCCGAGACACCACATGATGATCGGGTGTGATAAGCTCAACGTTCATCTACAACGGGTGTAAGACAGTTTTGCACACGCAGAATACTCGGGTTAAACTTGACGAGCCTAGCGTATGCAGATATGGCCTCGGAACACTGAGACCGAAAGGTTGAGCGTGAATCATATAGTAGATATGATCAACATAGTGATGTTCACCATTGAAAACTACTCCATTTCACGTGATGAATGGTTATGGTTTAGTTGATATGGATCACGTGATCAGTTAGATGATTAGAGGGATGTCTATCTAAGTGAGAGTTCTTAAGTAATATGATTAATTGAACTTAAATTTATCATGAACTTAGTACCTGATAGTATTTTGCTTGTCTATGTTGTTGTAGATAGATGGTCTGTGCTTTGTTCCGTTTAATTTTAATGCGTTCCTTGAGAAAGCAAAGTTGAAAGATGATGGTAGCAATTACACGGACTGGGTCTGTAACTTGAGGATTATCCTCATTGCTGCACAGAAGAATTACGTCCTGGAAGCACCGCTGGGTGCCAGGCCTGCTGCAGATGCAACTGACGACGTTAAGAACGTCTGGCAGAGCAAAGCTGATGACTACTCGATAGTTCAGTGTGCCATGCTTTACGGCTTAGAACCGATGCTTCAACGACGTTTTGAACGTCATGGAGCATATGAGATATTCCAGGAGTTGAAGTTAATATTCCAAGCAAATGCCTGGCTTGAGAGATATGAAGTCTCCAATAAGTTCTACAGCTGCAAGATGGAGGAGAATAGTTCTGTCAGTGAACATATACTCAGAATGTCTGGGTATAACAATCACTTGATTCAACTGGGAGTTAATCTTCCGGACGATAGTGTCATTGACAGAATTCTTCAATCACTGCCACCAAGCTACAAGAGCTTCGTGATGAACTATAATATGCAAGGGATGGATAAGACAACTCCCGAGCTCTTCACAATGCTAAAGGTTGCGGAGGTAGAAATCAAGAAGGAGCATCAAGTGTTGATGGTCAACAAAATCACCAGTTTCAAGAAAAAGGGTAAAGGGAAGAAGAAGGGGAACTTCAAGAAGAACGGCAAACAAGTTGCTGCTCAAGAGAAGAAACCCAAGTCTGGACCTAAGCCTGAGACTGAGTGCTTCTACTGCAAACAGACTGGTCACTGGAAGCGGAACTGCCCCAAGTATTTGGCGGATAAGAAGGATGGCAAGGTGAACAAAGGTATATGTGATATACATGTTATTGATGTGTACCTTACTAGAGCTCGCAGTAGCACCTGGGTATTTGATACTGGTTCTGTTGCTAATATTTGCAACTCGAAACAGGGACTACGGATTAAGCGAAGACTGGCTAAGGACAAGGTGATGATGCGCGTGGGAAATGGTTCCAAAGTCGATGTGATCACCGTCGGCACGCTACCTCTACATCTACCTTCGGGATTAGTTTTAGACCTGAATAATTGTTATTTGGTGCCAACGTTAAGCATGAACATTATATCTGGATCTTGTTTGATGCGAGACGGTTATTCATTTAAATCTGAGAATAATGGTTGTTCTATTTATATGAGTAATATCTTTTATGGTCATGCACCCTTGAAGAGTGGTCTATTTGTGTTGAATCTTGATAGTAGTGATACACATATTCATAATGTTGAAGCCAAAAGATGCAGAGTTAATAATGATAGTGCAACTTATTTGTGGCACTGTCGTTTGGGTCATATTGGTGTAAAGCGCATGAAGAAACTCCATACTGATGGACTTTTGGAATCACTTGATTATGAATCACTTGGTACTTGCGAACCATGCCTCATGGGCAAGATGACTAAAACACCGTTCTCCGGAACAATGGAGCGAGCAACAGATTTGTTGGAAATCATAGATACTGATGTATGTGGTCCAATGATATTGAGGCTCGCGGCGGGTATCGTTATTTTCTCACCTTCACAGATGATTTGAGCAGATATGGGTATATCTACTTAATGAAACATAAGTCCGAAACATTTGAAAAGTTCAAAGAATTTCAGAGTGAAGTGAAAAATCATCGTAACAAGAAAATAAATTTTCTACGATCTGATCGTGGAGGAGAATATTTGAGTTACGAGTTTGGTCTACATTTGAAACCGCGGAATAGTTTCGCAACTCACGCCACCCAGAACACCACAACGTAATGGTGTGTCCGAACGTCGTAATCGTACTTTACTAGATATGGTGCGATCTATGATGTCTCTTACTAATTTACGGCTATCGTTTTGGGGTTATGCCTTAAAGACGACTGCATTCACGTTAAATAGGGCACCATCGAAATCCGTTGAGACGACGCCTTATGAACTGTGGTTTGGCAAGAAACCAAAGTTGTCGTTTCTTAAAGTTTGGGGCTGCGATGCTTATGTGAAAAAACTTCAACCTGATAAGCTCGAACCCAAATCGGAGAAAAGTGTCTTCATAGGATACCCAACAGAAACTGTTGGGTACACCTTCTATCACATATCCGAAGGCAAGACATTTGTTGCTAAAAATAGATCCTTTCTAGAGATGGAGTTTCTCTCGAAAGAAGTGAGTGGGAGGAAAGTAGAACTTGATGAGGTAACTGTACCTGCTCCCTTATTGGAAAGTAGTTCATCACAAACCGGTTCATGTGACACCTACACCAATTAGTGAGGAAGCTAATGATGTTGATCATGAATCTTCAGATCAAGTTACTACCGAACCTCGTAGGTCAATCAGAGTAAGATCCGCACCAGAGTGGTACGGTTATCCTATTCTGGAGGTCATGTTACTTGACCAAGGCGAACCTACGAGCTATGAAGAAGCGATGGTGAGCCCAGATTCCGCAAAATGGCTTGAGGCCATGAAATCTGAGATGGGATCCATGTATGAGAACAAAGTGTGGACTTTGGTTGACTTGCCCGATGATCGGCAGGCCATAGAGAATAAATGGATCTTGAAGAAGAAGACTGATGCTGATGGTATTGTTACTGTCTACAAAGCTCGACTTGTTGCGAAAGGTTTTCAACAAGTTCAAGGGGTTGACTACGATGAGACTTTCTCACCCGTAGTGATGCTTAAGTCTGTCCGAATCATGTTAGCAATTGCCGCATTTTATGATTATGAAATTTGGCAAATGGATGTCAAAACTGCATTCCTGAATGGATTTCTGGAAAAAGAGTTGTATATGATGCAACCAGAAGGTTTTGTCGATCCAAAGGGAGCTAACAAAGTGTGCAAGCTCCAGCGATCCATTTATGGACTGGTGCAAGCCTCTCAGAGTTGGAATAAACATTTTGATAGTGTGATCAAAGCATATGGATTTATACAAACTTTTGGAGAAGCCTGTATTTACAAGAAAGTGAGTGGGAGCTCTGTAGCATTTCTAATATTATATGTGGATGACATATTGCTGATTGGAAATGCTATAGAATTTCTGGATAGCATAAAAGGATACTTGAATAAAAGTTTTTCAATGAAAGACCTCGGTGAAGCTGCTTACATATTGGGCATCAAGATCCATAGAGATAGATCAAGACGCTTGATTGGACTTTCACAAAGCACATACCTTGACAAAGTTTTGAAAAAGTTCAAAATGGATCAAGCAAAGAAAGGGTTCTTGCCTGTGTTACAAGGTGTGAAGTTGAGTCAGACTCAATGCCCGACCACTACAGAAGACAGAGAGAAAATGAAAAGTGTTCCCTATGCTTCAGCGATAGGCTCTATCTGAAGGAAATATGCCCTAGAGGCAATAATAAAGTTATTATTTATTTCCTTATATCATGATAAATGTTTATTATTCATGCTAGAATTGTATTAACCGGAAACATAATACTTGTGTGAATACATAGACAAACAGAGGGTCACTAGTATGCCTCTACTTGACTAGCTCGTTGATCAAAGATGGTTATGTTTCCTAGCCATAGACATGAGTTGTCATTTGATTAACGGGATCACATCATTAGGAGAATGATGTGATTGACTTGACCCATTCCGTTAGCTTAGCACACGATCGTTTAGTAATCTGCTATTGCTTTCTTCATGACTTATACATGTTCCTATGACTATGAGATTATGCAACTCCCGTTTACCGGAGGAACACTTTGTGTGCTACCAAACGTCACAACGTAAATGGGTGATTATAAAGGTGCTCTACAGGTGTCTCCAAAGGTATTTGTTGGGTTGGCGTATTTCGAGATTAGGATTTGTCACTCCGATTGTCGGAGAGGTATCTCTGGGCCCACTCGGTAATGCACATCACTATAAGCCTTGCAAGCATTGCAACTAATGAGTTAGTTGCGGGATGATGTATTACGGAACGAGTAAAGAGACTTGCCGGTAACGAGATTGAACTAGGTATTGAGATATCGACGATCGAATCTCGGGCAAGTAACATACCGATGACAAAGGGACCAAACGTATGTTGTTATGCGGTTTGACCGATAAAGATCTTCGTAGAATATGTGGGAGCCAATATGAGCATCCAGGTTCCGCTATTGGTTATTGACGGGAGATTGTCTCAAGTCATGTCTACATAGTTCTCGAACCCGTAGGGTCGCACGCTTAAAGTTTTGATGACGGTTATATTATGAGTTTATGTGATTTGATGTACCGAAGGTAGTTCGGAGTCCCGGATGAGATCGGGGACATGACGAGGAGTCTCGAAATGGTCGAGAAGTAAAGATCGATATATTGGACGACTATATTCGGACATCGGAAAGGTTCTGAGTGTTTCGGGTATTTTTCGGAGTACCGGAGAGTTACGGGAATTCGTATTGGGCCTTAATGGGCCATACGGGAAAGGGGAAAAAGGACCCAAAGGGTGGCCGCACCCCTCCCCATGGGCTGGTCCGAATTGGACTAGGGAGGGGGGGCGCTCCCTTCCTTCTTTCTCCTTCTCTCTTCCCTTCTCCTACTCCAACAAGGAAAGGAGGAGTCCTACTCCCGGTGGGAGTAGGACTCCCCCCTTGGTGCGCCTCTCCCTTGGCCGGCCACCTTCCCCTTTGCTCCTTTATATACGGGGGTAGGGGGCACACCAGGACACAACAATTGATTTGATCTCTTAGCCGTGTGCGGTGCCCCCCTCCACCATATTCCACCTCGATAATACTGTAGCGGTGCTTAGGCGAAGCCCTGAATCGGTAGAACGTCAACATCGTCACCACGCCGTTGTGCTGACGAAACTCTCCCTCAACACTCGGCTGGATCGGAGTTCGAGGGACGTCATCGAGCTGAACGTGTGCAGAACTCGGAGGTGCCGTACGTTCGGTACTTGATCGGTCGGATCGTGAAGACGTACGACTACATCAACCGCGTTGTGCTAACGCTTCCGCTTTCGGTCTACGAGGGTACGTGGACACAGTCTCCCTCTCGTTGCTATGCATCACCATGATCTTGCGTGTGCGTAGGAATTTTTTTGAAATTACTACGTTCCCCAATAGTGGCATCCGAGCCTGGTTTTATGCGTTGATGTTATGCACGAGTAGAACACAAGTGAGTTGTGGGCGATATAAGTCATACTGCTTACCAGCATGTCATACTTTGGTTCAGCGGTATTGTGAGAAGAAGCGGTCCGGATCAACATTACGCGTACACTTACGCGAGACCAGTTTCACCGCTACGAGCACTCGTTGCTTAAAGGTGACTGGCGGGTGGCTGTCTCTCTCACTTTAGTTGAATCGAGTGTGGCTACGCCCGGGTCCTTGCGAAGGTTAAAACAGCACCAACTTGACAAACTATCGTTGTGGTTTTGATGCGTAGGTAAGAACGGTTCTTGCGAAGCCCGTAGCAGCCACGTAAAACTTGCAACAACAAAGTAGAGGACGTCTAACTTGTTTTTGCAGGGCATGTTGTGATGTGATATGGTCAAGACATGATGCTATATTTTATTGTATGAGATGATCATGTTTTGTAACCGAGTTATCGGCAACTGGCAGGAGCCATATGGTTGTCGCTTTATTGTATGCAATGAAATTGCGATGTAATGCTTTACTTTATCACTAAGCGGTAGCGATAGTCGTGTAAGCATAAGATTGGCGAGACGACAACGATGCTGCGATGGAGATCAAGGTGTCGCGCCGGTGACGATGGTGATCATGACGGTGCAACGATGCTATGATGGAGATCAAGGTGTCGCGCCGATGACGATGGTGATCATGACGGTGCTTCGGAGATGGAGATCACAAGCACAAGATGATGATGGCCATATCATATCACTTATATTGATTGCATGTGATGTTTATCTTTTATGCATCTTATTCTGCTTAGAACGACGGTAGCATTATAAGATGATCTCTCACTAAATTATCAAGTAAAAGGTGTTCTCCCTGAGTATGCACCGTTGCAAAAGTTCTTCGTGCTGAGACACCACGTGATGATCGGGTGTGATAGGCTCTACATTCAAATACAACGGGTGCAAAACAGTTGCGCACGCGGAATAGTCAGGTTAAACTTGACAAGCCTAGCATATAACAGATATGGCCTCGGAACACGGAGACCGAAAGGTCGAGCGTGAATCATATAGTAGATATGATCAACATAGTGATGTTCACCATTGAAACTACTCCGTCTCACGTGATGATCGGACACGGTTTAGTTGATTTGGATCACGTGATCACTTAGAGGATTAGAGAGATGTCTATCTAAGTGGGAGTTCTTAAGTAATATGATTAAATTGAACTTAAATTTATCATGAACTTAGTCCTGGTAGTATTAGCATATCTATGTTGTAGATCAATAGCTCGCGTTATTGCTCGCCATTTATGTTTTGATATGTTCCTAGAAAACACTAAGTTGAAAGATGTTAGTAGCAATGATGCAGATTGGATCCGTGATCTGAGGTTTATCCTCATTGCTGCGCAGAAGAATTATATCCTTGATGCACCGCTAGGTGACAGACCTATTGCAGGAGCAGATGCAGACGTTATGAACGTTTTGACAAAAGCTCGGTATGATGACTACTTGATAGTTAAGTGCACCATGCTTTACGGCTTAGAACTGGGACTTCAAAAATCTTTTGAACGCCACGGAGCATATAAGATGTTCCAAGAGTTGAAATCGGTATTTCACAATCATGCCCGTGTCGAGAGGTATGAGACCTCTGACAGTACTTTGCCTAAAAGATGGAGGAGAATAGCTCAAACAGTGAGCATGTGCTCAGATTGTCTGGGTACTACAATTGCTTGAATCAAGTGGGAGTTAATCTTCCAGATAAAATAGTGATTGACAGAATTCTCTAGTCACCATCACCAAGTTAGTAGAACTTTGTGATGAACTATAATATCCAAGGGATGACGAAAGTAATTCCCGAGCTCTTCGCGATGCTAAAATCGGCGAAGGTAGAAATCAAGAAAAACATCAAGTGTTGATGGTTGACAAAGACCACTAGTTTCAAGAAAAGGGCAAAGGGAAGAAAGGGGAACTTCAAGAAGAACGGCAAGCAAGTTGCTGCTCAAGTGAAAAAGCCCAAGTCTGGACCTAAGCCTGAAACTGAGTGCTTCTATTGCAAAGGGACTGGTCACTGGAGGCGGAACTACCCCAAATATTTGGTGGATAAGAAGGATGGCAAAGTGAACAAAAGCTATATTTGATATACATGTTATTGATGTGTACTTTACTAGTGTTTATAGCAACCCCTCGGGATTTGATACTGGTTCAGTTGCTAAGAGTAGTAACTCGAAACGGGAGTTGCAGAATAAACATAAACTAGTTAAGGGTGAAGTGACGATGTGTATTGGAAGTGGTTCCAAGATTGATATGATCATCATCGCACACTCCCTATACTTTCGGGATTAGTGTTGAAACTAAATAAGTGTTATTTGGTGTTTGCGTTGAGCATGAATATGATTTGATCATGTTTATTGCAATACGGTTATTCATTTAAGTTAGAGAATAATTGTTGTTCTGTTTACATGAATAAAACCCTATATGGTTACACACCCAATGAAAATGGTTCGTTGGATCTCGATCGTGGTGATACACACATTTCATAATATGAAAGCCAAAAGATGCAAAGTTAACAATGATAGTGCAACTTATTTGTGGCACTGCCGTTTAGGTCATATCGGTGTAAAGCGCATGAAGAAACTCCATACTGATGGACTTTTGGAACCTCTTGATTATGGATCACTTGGTACTTGCGAACCGTGCCTCATGGGCAAGATGACTAAAACGCCGTTCTCCAGAACTATGGAGCGACCAACTGATTTGTTGGAAATCATACATACTGATGTATGTGGTCCAATGAATGTTTAGGCTCGCGGCGGGTATCGTTATTTTCTCACCTTCACAGATGATTTGAGCAAATATGGGTATATCTACTTGATGAAGCATAAGTCTGAAACATTTGAAAAGTTCAAAGAATTTCAGAGTGAAGTGGAAAATCATCGTAACAAGAAAATAAAGTTTCTACGATCTGATCATGGAGGAGAATATTTGTTTGGTCTTCAATTAAAACAATGTGGAATAGTTTCACAAACTCATGCCACCTGGAACACCACAACATTATGGTATGTCCGAACGTCATAACCGTACTTTATTGGATATAGTGCAATCTATGATGTCTCTTACCGATTTACCACTATCGTTTTGGGGTTATGCATTAGAGACAACTGCATTCACGTTAAATAGGGCACCATCTAAAATCCGTTGAGACGACGCCTTATGAACTGTGGTTTGGCAAGAAACCAAAGTTGTCATTTCTTAAAGTTTGGGGCTGCGATGCTTATGTGAAAAAGCTTCAACCTGATAAGCTCGAACCCAAATCGGAGAAATGTGTCTTCATAGGATACCCAAAAAAAGACTGTTGGGTACACCTTCTATCACAGATCCGAAGGCAAGACATTCGTTGCTAAGAATGGATCCTTTCTAGAGAAGGAGTTTCTCTCGAAAGAAGTGAGTGGGAGGAAAGTAGAACTTGATGAGGTAACTGTACCTGCTCCCTTATTGGAAAGTAGTTCATCACAGAACCAATGAGTGAGGAAGTCAATGATGATGCTCATGAAACTTCAGATCAAGTTGTTACTAAACCTCGTAGGTCAACCAGAGTAAGATCCGCACCAGAGTTGTACGGTAATCCTGTTCTGGAGGTCATGTTACCAGACCATGACGAACCTACGAACTATGAGGAAGCGATGATGAGCCCAGATTCCGCAAAATGGCTTGAGGCCATGAAATCTGAGATGGGATCCATGTATGAGAACAAAGTATGGACTTTGATTGACTTGCCCGATGATTGGTGAGCCATTAAGATTAAATGGATCTTCAAGAGGAAGACGGACGTTGATAGTAGTGTGACTATCTACAAAGCTGGAATTGTCGCAAAAAGGTTTTCGACAAGTTCAAGGTGTTGACTACGATGAGAGTTTCTCACTCGTATCTATGCTTAAGTCTGTCAGAATCATGTTAGCAATTGCCTCATTTTATGAAATCTGGCAAATGGATAAACAAAACTGCATTCCTAAATGGATTTATTAAAGAAGAGTTGTATATGATGCAACCAGAAGGTTTTGTCGATCCTAAAGGTGCTAATGAAGTGTGCAAAGCTCCAGCGATCCATCTATGGACTGGTGCAAGCATCGCGGAGTTGGAATATATGCTTTGATAAGTTGATCAAAGCATATAGTTTGATACAGACTTGCGGTGAAGCCTGTATTTACAAGAAAGTGAGTGGGAGCACTATAACATTTCTGATAAGTATATGTGAATGACATATTGTTGATCGGAAATAATGTAGAATTATTCTGCAAAGCATAAAGGAGTGTTTGAAAGGAGTTTTTCAAAGAAAGACCTGGGTAAAGCTGCTTACATATTGAGCATCAAGATCTATAGAGATAGATCAAGACGCTTGATAAGTTTTTTCAATGAGTACATACCTTGACAAGATTTTGAAGTAGTTCAAAATGGAACAGTCAAAGAAAGAGTTCTTGCCTGTGTTACAAGGTGTGAAATTGAGTAAGACTCAAAGCCCGACCACGGCGGAAGATAGAAAGAGAATGAAAGTCATTCCCTATGCCTCAGCCATAGGTTCTATAAAGTATGCCATGCTGTGTACCAGACCTATTGTATACCCTACACTGTGTTTAGCAAGGGAGAACAGTAGTGATCTAGGAGTAGATCACTGGACAACGGTCATAATTATCCTTAGTGGAATAAGGATATGTTTCTCGATTATGGAGGTGACAAAAAGGTTCGTCGTAAAGGGTTACGTCGATGCAAGTTTTGACACTGATCTGGATGACTCTAAGTCTAGATCTAGATACATATTGAAAGTGGGAGCTATTAGCTAGAGTAGCTCAGTGCAGAGCATTGTAGACATAGAAATTTGCAAAATACTAACGGATCTGAATTTGGCAGATCCATTGACTAAACTTCTCTGACAAGCAAAACATGATCACACCTTAGTACTCTTTGGGTGTTAATCATATAAACGATGTGAACTAGATTACTGACTCTAGTAAACCCTTTGAGTGTTGGTCACATGGCGATGTGAACTATGGGTGTTAATCACATGGTGATGTGAACCATTGTTGTTAAAACACATGGCGATGTGAGCTAGATTATTGACTCTAGTGCAAGTGGGAGACTGAAGGAAATATGCCCTAGAGGCAATAATAAAGTTATTATTTATTTCCTTATATCATGATAAATGTTTATTATTCATGCTAGAATTGTATTAACCGAAAACATAATACTTGTGTGAATACATAGACAAACAGAGGGTCACTAGTATGCATCTACTTGACTAGCTCGTTAATCAAAGATGGTTGAGTTTCCTAGCCATAGACATGAGTTGTCATTTGATTAACGGGATCACATCATTAGGAGAATGATGTGATTGACTTGACCCATTCCGTTAGCTTAGCACTTGATCGTTTAGTTTACTGCTATTGCTTTCTTCATAACTTATACATGTTCCTATGACTATGAGATTATGCAACTCCCGATTACCGGAGGAACACTTTGTGTGCTACCAAACGTCACAACATAACTGAGTGATTATAAAGGTGCTCTACAGGTGTCTCCGATGGTACTTGTTGGGTTGGCATAGATCGAGATTAGGATTTGTCACTCCGATTGTCGGAGAGGTATCTCTGGGCCCACTCGGTAATGCACATCACTATAAGCCTTGCAAGCATTGCAACTAATGAGTTAGTTGCGGGATGATGTATTACGGAACGAGTAAAGAGACTTGCCAGTAACAAGATTGAACTAGGTATTGAGATACCGACGATCGAATCTCGGGCAAGTAACATACCGATGACAAAGGGAACAAACGTATGTTGTTATGCGGTTTGACCGATAAAGATCTTCGTAGAATATGTGGGAGCCAATATGAGCATCCAGGTTCCGCTATTGGTTATTGACCGGAGATTGTCTCAAGTCATGTCTACATAGTTCTCGAACCCGTAGGGTCGCACGCTTAAAGTTTTGATGACGGTTATATTATGAGTTTATGTGATTTGATGTACCGAAGGTAGTTCGGAGTCCCGGATGAGATCGGGGACATGACGAGGAGTCTCGAAATGGTCGAGACGTAAAGATCGATATATTGGACGACTATATTCGGACATCGAAAAGGTTCTGAGTGTTTTGGGTATTTTTCGGAGTACCAGAGAGTTACGGGAATTCGTATTGGGCCTTAATGGGCCATACGGGAAAGGAGAAAAAGGACCCAAAGGGTGGCCGCACCCCTCCCCATGGGCTGGTCCGAATTGGACTAGGGAGGGGGGGCGCTCCCTTCCTTCTTTCTCCTTCTCTCTTCCCTTCTCCTACTCCAACAAGGAAAGGAGGAGTCCTACTCCCGGTGGGAGTAGGACTCCCCCCTTGGTGCGCCTCTCCCTTGGCCGGCCACCTCCCCCTTTGCTCCTTTATATACGGGGGCAGGGGGGCACACCAGGACACACCAATTGATTTGATCTCTTAGCCGTGTGCGGTGCCCCCTCCACCATATTCCACCTTGATAATACTGTAGCGGTGCTTAGGCGAAGCCCTGCGTCGGTAGAACGTCAACATCGTCACCACGCCGTTGTGCTGACGAAACTCTCCCTCAACACTCGGCTGGATCGGAGTTCGAGGGACGTCATCGAGCTGAACGTGTGCAGAACTCGGAGGTGCCGTACGTTCGGTACTTGATCGGTCGGATCGTGAAGACGTACGACTACATCAACCGCGTTGTGCTCACGCTTCCGCTTTCGGTCTACGAGGGTACATGGACACACTCTCCCTCTCGTTGCTATGCATCACCATGATCTTGCGTGTGCGTAGGAATTTTTTTGAAATTACTATGTTCCCCAACAGTATCATGTATGCAATGTTGTGTACCAGACCTGATGTGTGCTTTGCTATTAGCTTAGCAGGGAGGTACCAAAGTAATCCAGGAGTGGATCACCGGACAGTGGTCAAGAACATCCTGAAATACCTGAAAAGGACTAAGGATATGTTTCTCGTTTATGGAGGTGATAAAGAGCTCATCGTAAATGGTTACGTGGATGCAAGCTTTGACACTGATCCGGACGATTCTAAATCGCAAACCGGATACGTGTTTACATTGAACGGTGGTGCTGTCAGTTGGTGCAGTTCTAAACAAAGCATCGTGGCGGGATCTACATGTGAAGCGGAGTACATAGCTGCTTCAGAAGCAACAAATGAAGGAGTCTGGATGAAGGAGTTCATATCCGATCTAGGTGTCATACCTAGTGCATCGGGACCAATGAAAATCTTTTGTGACAATACTGGTGCAATTGCCTTGGCAAAGGAATCCAGATTTCACAAGAGAACCAAGCACATCAAGAGACGCTTCAATTCCATCCGGGATCAAGTCCAGGTGGGAGACATAGAGATTTTCAAGATACATACGGATCTGAATGTTGCAGACCCGTTGACTAAGCCTCTTCCACGAGCAAAACATGATCAGCACCAATACTCCATGGGTGTTAGAATCATTCACTACAGGAATCAGCTACTTTTCCATCTGCCACGGCAGACGGCAAAGGCAGGAACGGCGGATGGCAAAGGTCTTTGCCGTCTGCCGCAGACGGCAAAAGGCTCCGACAAAGTAAGGATCGGCAAAAAGCTACTTTGCCGTCTGCTTTCGGCGGCTGACGGCAAAGGGACCTTTGCCATCAGCAGCAGACGGCAAAGAAAGCAGACGACAATAATTACGCTGTTAGTCCGTTAGGTGGCTAACGGCAGCCTTTGTCGTCCGCCGCTGACGGCAGCCTTTGTCGTCCGCCGCTGACGGCAAAGGGCATGGCTAGCAGATGGCAAAGAGACCAAATAGGCATTAATTCTGTTTCTTCTTATATCCATTCATTTTCACAGAAAATCAAACACACACACACACACACACTATATATATATATATATATATGACCAATATAGGATATCCAACACATGTTACCAATAGTAGCAAGTTTCATCCATACATATACATAGTTTCATCAATATTACACAGTTTCATCCATAGGTAGCAAGCTTCACAAAGTAAAAACAAAAACTAAAAACAAGCACTCCATATCTGAAATTACAAGAAATGACCTAAAACTAAATATCTATTTCCCTAGGCAGCACACACTTGACCACCATAGCAGCTTGCCGGACCGTTGTATCTGTGGAGCACAAAACAGCAGTCAGCCTGATTAGAAATTTTAAGGAGAGCAGTGCTAGTTTAAGAGTTATGAACAGATAGAAATGGTGCATAAATTCCTATTATTCAACAAACATAAGTTATTTCCAAGTGAAACATGGGGCAATGTTATCCACTTCAAAAAAGAACAGAACACACAGGTACACACATCGTCAATTTTTTTCCACAAATGAGTTACTGATTGAGTTCAAGAAATGACCAAGGGCCTAATTGGTTCACAGGACCTAAAAACTCATAAATAGGAAAATCACTGGGTTGCAATGTCATGCCCTCTCTTGATACAATATGATCGACAGGATGTTTGAGTGCATCATAGAAAACCATATGAGTTTTTCAAGGCCGCATATTACAATCATATGGAATAATTTGAAGCAGAGAGGCCCCAAAAGGGGAAATCATGCTGTGTGGAAAAAGAGAATACCATTCATCGTAATGAAAAATATAGCATGCCAGAATCACTATTCTAGAGCACATATCCGTACCAAAACATTTATAGTGTTTCCAACTCTTCTAAGCATGTGAGAACACTATGAGGACAATCAAATTGAGTTATCTAAGCAATTTGACAATCAAATGGAGTTAACACGGGCCCCAGCGTTAGGGATTTAGTGACGGCAACAGTCTGCCAGCCGGCTTCCTCAATAGATGGGACAGACCCAGTGCTAGAAGCAGAACAAGAATGTTGATACACAAGATAAGCACAAGCCCTTGAGAGCAGTCTGCTTGGCCGAACAATTAATTAACCTCTAGAAGCAGAAGAAGCACGTTGATAGACAAGTTATTATGAAGAACCAACCTTGAGAGCGGTCTGCTTGCGCAAGATATCATTGGACTTGAACATGACTGCGGCAATCCAGATCATGACGAAGAAACCTACACAATTTAAACTCAATTGGAATGACGATCTCGCCATCATCTTCTGACCAAGAGGCATCAAGTACCTAGACAAAAAAGTAAGAGCACAATAAGATACAATGTATGCCGGTGGACATGTTTAACAGCAAGAAAACTACCCTATGAATAGCATAGTTAAATGTGATTCCTCCTAGTAGTATGTGTTCTATTATTCATAGTGATGAGAGCCCGAGACTATGCCAATAATGTCCAGAAAGAAAAGGCCTCCAAAATGTAGCATTATTTCAGTAGCAAGATTTTCTTTTTGAAAATAGGTTTATCCGAGGAGCGTTGACCTTCATCACATACTGTAATACAGGCACTTCATTTGTTTTTAAGAAACTTGAGATTACTGCTGGTGCTAAAACAAAGCCCACCAAAATCCTCTTTCAGCTAAAATACCAATTCACGTACTAGCTAGCATCACTAGTTAAGCAAACAGATTTATCACTTGTAGCAGCGCTGACCAAATTGCCACGGCAGCAGAACCCCAGCCATATGAGTACCCTGTCTTAAATCTAGACTATACCAATTGTGCAACCGACATTGAGATTTCAGAGGGCGGGCGCAGCAGAACGACAAGTGCTATACCTTCACATTGGGGTCCCTGAAGTTGGCGTGCAGCCACTCGGCGGACACAACAGGCTCGATCCGCGGCACCGCGTGGACGACGCCTGACGCGGCGTTGGCGGCGGTGGCCTCCGAGACGGCCGACGACATGGCATTGAAGTGCGCGGCGATCCCGAACCGCGTCATCGACGGTGACAGCGACGCCCCGCACCCGACCTCCGCCGCGTGCGCCCATCCGACCCTGCCCTACCGCGTAGATCGGGATCGGTATCTTCGGCTGCGGCCGCGGCAAGCTAGAGCAGCGCCACCGCGTAGATCCCCGGGGCCCACCGGTGCCCCATCCCCGCCTCCCGGCCGGCCTCAGATCTCCCATGGCAGGCGGGGCGCAGAGGAGCTTGGTGCTCGGCTCCCATGGCGGCGGCGGATCTCGAGGTCGGGGCGACCGGCGACGAGGCTTCCGCGGCGGGGCGGCGAGCTTGTGGCGAGGTGGCGGCGCGTGACACGGCAGCGCGAGGCGGCGGGGCTCCTGGGATCCGGTGAGGTGGCAGCGTGCACCGGCGGGCAGAGGCGAGGTGGCGTAGCGGCGCGGGGTCGAGGGAGGAGGGGTCGGGAGGCTCTCGGCTGTGGGGCGGGCGTCGTCGAATCCCGCCGGAGCTCGCCGGAATCAGCTGGCGTAGCTTCTCGCGGGAGGGAGAGGGAGAGACGAGCGGCAGAGACGAGCGGGAGAGAGAGAGGGGTGGGGCAGAGAGAGAGGGGATAGAGATAGAGGAGGTGGGGCAACGGTTTTTTTTTACCCGCAAAAAAAAGATAGCCCCCTCTTTGCCGTCCGCGAGCAGACGGCAAAGAGTGGGGTTGGACCGTTGTAGTATACTGGCATCCGGTGGCACCTCTTCGCCGTCCGCTGACAGATGGCAAAGATTCTTTGCCATCTGCCAGCAGACAGCAAAGAAATAACAAATGGCAAAGACCTTCTTTGCCGTCTGCCAGTTCTTTGTCGTTTGTTGTTTGGTAGCTGATGGCAAAGACCTTCTTTGCCGTCCGCAAACAAACGACAAAGAACTGGCAGACGGCAAAATCCCTGATTCCAGTAGTGATTACTGTGTAATCTAGATTATTGACTCTAGTGCAAGTGGGAGACTGAAGGAAATATGCCCTAGAGGCAATAATAAAGTTATTATTTATTTCCTCATATCATGATAAATGTTTATTATTCATGCTAGAATTGTATTAACCGGAAACATAATACATGTGTGAATACATAGACAAACATAGTGTCACTAGTATGCCTCTACTTGACTAGCTCGTTAATTAAAGATGGTTGAGTTTCCTAACCATAGACATGAGTTGTCATTTGATTAACGGGATCACATCATTAGGAGAATGATGTGATTGACTTGACCCATTCCGTTAGCTTAGCACTTGATCGTTTAGTTTACTGCTATTGCTTTCTTCATAACTTATACATGTTCCTATGACTATGAGATTATGCAACTCCCGATTACCGGAGGAACACTTTGTGTGCTACCAAACGTCACAACATAACTGAGTGATTATAAAGGTGCTCTACAGGTGTCTCCGATGGTACTTGTTGAGTTGGCATAGATCGAGATTAGGATTTGTCACTCCGATTGTCGAAGAGGTATCTCTGGGCCCTCTCGGTAATGCACATCACTATAAACCTTGCAAGCAATGTGACTAATGAGTTAGTTGCGGTATGATGCATTACGGAACGAGTAAAGAGACTTGCCGGTAAAGAGATTGAGCTAGCTTTGAGATACCGACGATCAAATCTCGGGCAAGTAACGTACCGATGACAAAGGGAACAACATATGTTGTTATGCGGTTTGACCGATAAAGATCTTCGTAGAATATGTCGGAACCAATATGAGCATCTAGGTTCCGCTATTGGTTATTGACCGGAGACGTGTCTCGGTCATGTCTACATAGTTCTCGAACCCGTAGGGTCCGCACGCTTAAAGTTCTGTGACGACCGATATTATGAGTTTTTGTGTTTTAATGTACCGAAGGTAGTTCGGAGTCCCGGATGTGATCATGGACATGACGAGGAGTCTCGAAATGGTTGAGACGTAAAGATCGATATATTGGACGACTATTTTCGGACACCGGAAGGATTCCGGGAGGTTTCGGACATATACTGGAGTACAGGGGGTTACCGGAACCCACCCGGGAAGCTATTGGGCCTTAGGGCCTTAGTGGAGAAGAGAGAGGGCAGCCAGGAGGTGGCGCGCGGCCCCCCTTGCCCCAACCCGAATTGGACAAGGGGAAGGGGCGGCGGGCCCCCTCTCCTTCCTTTTCTCCACCTCCTCCTCCCCCCTTCTCCTTCTAGGAGTAGGAAAGGTGGGGGACAAACCTACTTGGAATAGGATTGCCCCCCTTGGGCACGCCTCTCCCTTGGCCGACCCTCTCCTCCTCCCCCCCTTTATATACGGGGGCAGGGGGGCACCCCAAAGACAACAATTGATCTATTGATTGTCGGGGAACGTAGTAATTTCAAAAAAATTCCTACGCACACACAAGATCATGGTGATGCATAGCAACGAGAGGGGAGAGTGTGTCCACGTACCCTCGTAGACCGACAACGGAAGCGTTGACACAACATAGAGGAAGTAGCTGTAGGTCTTCACGATCCGACCGATCCAAGTACCGAACGCACGACACCTCCGAGTTCTGCACACGTTCAACTCGATGACGTCCCTCGAGCTCCGATCCAGCCGAGTGTTGAGGGAGAGTTTCGTCAGCACGACGGCGTGGTGACGATGATGATGTTCTACCGACCAGGGCTTCGCCTAAGCACCGCTACGATATTATCGAGGTGGATTATGGTGGAGGGGGGCACCGCACACGTCTAAGAGATCAATGATCAATTGTGTGTCTATGGGGTGCCCCCTGCCCCCGTATATAAAGGAGCAAAGGGGGGGGGGAGAGGAGGCCGGCCAGGAGGAGGCGCGCCAGGAGGAGTCCTACTCCCACCGGTAGTAGGACTCCCTCCCTTCCTTGTTGGATTAGGAGAAGGAGGGAAGGAGGAGAGAGAGAGGAAGGAAAGGGGGGCGCCGCCCCCCTCCTTGTCCAATTCGGACTAGAGGGTAGTAGGACTCCCTCACTAAGGCCCATGTAGGCCCATTAATCCCCCCCCCCCGGGGGGGGGGGGTTCCGGTAACCCCCGGTACTCCGGTAAAATCCTGATTTCACCCGAAACACTTCCGATATCCAAATATAGGCTTCCAATATTCGATCTTCATGTCTCAACCATTTCGAGACTCCTCGTCATGTCCGTGATCACATCCGAGACTCCGAACAACCTTCGGTACATCAAAATAGATAAACTCATAATAACCGTCATCGAACTTTAAGCGTGCGGATCCTACGGGTTCGAGAACTATGTAGACATGACCGAGACACGTCTCCGGTCAATAACCAATAGCGGAACCTGGATGCTCATATTGGCTCCTACATATTCCACGAAGATCTTTATCGGTCAAACCACATAACAACATACGTTTGTTCCCTTTGTCATCGGTATGTTACTTGCCCGAGATTCGATCGTCGGTATCTCAATACCTTGTTCAATCTCGTTACCGGCAAGTCTCTTTACTCGTTTCGTAATACATCACCCCACAACTAACTCATTAGTTGCAATGCTTGCAAGGCTTATAGTGATGTGCATTACCGAGTGGGCCCGGAGATACCTCTCTGACAATCGGAGTGACAAATCCTAATCTCGAAATACGCCAACCCAACAAGTACCTTTGGAGACACCTGTAGAGCACCTTTATAATCACCCAGTTACGTTGTGACGTTTGGTAGCACACAAGGTGTTCCTCCGGTAAATGGGAGTTGCATAATCTCATAGTCATAGGAACATGTATAAGTCTGAAGAAAGCAATAGCAGAATACTAAACGATCGTGTGCTAAGCTAACGGAATGGGTCAAGTCAATCACATCATTCTCCTAATGATGTGATCCCGTTAATCAAATGACAACTCATGCCAATGGCTAGGAAACATAACCATCTTTGATGAACGAGCTAGTCAAGTAGAGGCATACTAGTGACACTCTGTTTGTCTATGTATTCACACAAGTATTATGTTTCCGGTTAATACAATTCTAGCATGAATAATAAACATTTATCATGATATAAGGAAATAAATAATAACTTTATTATTGCCTCTAGGGCATATTTCCTTCAGATAGAGCCTATGGCCGAAGCATAGGGAACACTTTTCATTTTCTCTCTGTCTTCTGTAGTGGTCGGGCATTGAGTCTGACTCAACTTCACACCTTGTAACACAGGCAAGAACCCTTTCTTTGCTTGATCCATTTTGAACTTTTTCAAAACTTTGTCAAGGTATGTGCTTTGTGAAAGTCCAATCAAGCGTCTTGATCTATCTCTATGGATCTTGATGCCCAATATGTAAGCAGCTTCACCGAGGTCTTTCATTGAAAAACTTTTATTCAAGTATCCTTTTATGCTATCCAGAAATTCTATAGCATTTCCAATCAGCAATATGTCATCCACATATAATATTAGAAATGCTACAGAGCTCCCACTCACTTTCTTGTAAATACAGGCTTCTCCAAAAGTTTGTATAAATCCATATGCTTTGATCACACTATCAAAATGTTTATTCCAACTCTGAGAGGCTTGCACCAGTCCATAAATGGATCGCTGGAGCTTGCACACTTTGTTAGCTTCCTTTGGATCGATAAAACCTTCCGGTTGCATCATATACAACTCTTCTTCCAGAAATCCATTCAGGAATGCAGTTTTGACATCCATTTGCCAAATTTCATAATCATAAAATGCGGCAATTGCTAACATGATTCGGACAGACTTAAGCATCGCTACGGGTGAGAAAGTCTCATCGTAGTCAATCCCTTGAACTTGTCGAAAACCTTTTGCAACAAGTCGAGCTTTCTAGACAGTAACATTACCGTCCGCGTCTGTCTTCTTCTTGAAGATCCATTTATTCTCAATTGCTTGCCGATCATCGAGCAAGTCAACCAAAGTCCACACTTTGTTCTCATACATGGATCCCATCTCAGATTTCATGGCCTCAAGCCATTTTTCAGAATCTGGGCTCACCATCGCTTCTTCATAGTTTGTAGGTTCGTCATCGTCTAGTAACATAACCTCCAGAACAGGATTACCATACCACTCTGGTGCGGATCTTACTCTGGTTGACCTACGAGGTTCAGTAACAACTTGATCTGAAGTTTCATGATCATCATCATTAACTTCCTCACTAATTTGTGTAGGAGTCACAGGAACAGATTTCTGTGATGAACTACTTTCCAATAAGGGAGCAGATACAGTTATCTCATCAAGTTCTACTTTTCTCCCACTCACTTCTTTCGAGAGAAACTCCTTCTAGGATCCAACCTTAGCAACAAAAGTCTTGCCTTCGGATCTGTGGTAGAAGGTGTACCCAACAGTCTCTTTTGGGTATCCTATGAAGACACATTTCTCCGATTTGGGTTCGAGCTTATCAGGTTGAAGCTTTTTCACATAAGCATCGTAGCCCCAAACTTTAAGAAACGACAACTTTGGTTTCTTGCCAAACCACAGTTCATAAGGCGTCATCTCAACGGATTTAGATGGTGTCCTATTTAACGTGAATGCAGCAGTCTCTAGAGCATAACCCCAAAACGATAGCGGTAAATCAGTAAGAGACATCATAGATCGCACCATATCTAGTAAAGTACGATTATGACGTTCGGACACACCATTACGCTGTGGTGTTCCGGGTGGCCTGAGTTGCGAAACTATTCCGCATTGTTTGAAATGAAGACCAAACTCGTAACTCAAATATTCTCCTCCACGATTAGATCGTAGAAACTTTATTTTATTGTTACGATGATTTTCAACTTCACTCTGAAATTCTTTGAACTTTTCAAATGTTTTAGACTTATGCTTCATCAAGTAGATATACCCATATCCGCTCAAATCATCTGTGAAGGTGAGAAAATAACGATACCCGCCGCGAGCCTCAACATTCATTTGACCAGTATGTATGATTTCCAATAAATCAATTGCTCGCTCCATAGTTCCGGAGAACGGCGTTTTAGTCATCTTGCCCATGAGGCACGGTTCGCACGTACCAAGTGATTCATAATCAAGTGGTTCCAAAAGTCCATCAGTATGGAGTTTCTTCATGCGCTTTACACCGATATGACCCAAACGATAGTGCCACAAATAAGTTGCACTATCATTATCAACTCTGCATCTTTTGGTTTCAATATTATGAATATGTGTATCACTACTATCGAGATTCAACAAAAATAGACCACTCTTCAAGGGTGCATGACCATAAAAGATATTACTCATATAAATAGAACAACCATTATTCTCTGATTTAAATGAATAACCATCTCGCATCAAACAAGATCCAGATATAATGTTCATGCTCAACGCTGGCACCAAATAACAATTATTTAGGTCTAAAACTAATCCCGAAGGTAGATGTAGAGGTAGCGTGACGACTGCGATCACATCGACTTTGGAACCATTTCCCACGCGCATCGTCACCTCGTCCTTAGCCAATCTTCGCTTAATCCGTAGTCCCTGTTTCGAGTTGCAAATATTAGCAACAGAACCAGTATCAAATACCCAGGTGCTACTGCGAGCATTAGTAAGGTACACACGAGTAACATGTATATCACATATACCTTTGTTCACCTTGCCATCCTTCTTATCCGCCAAATACTTGGGGCAGTTCCGCTTCCAGTGACCAGTCTGCTTGCAATAGAAGCACTCAGTCTCAGGCTTAGGTCCAGACTTGGGTTTCTTCTCCTGAGCAGCAACTTGTTTGCTGTTCTTCTTGAAGTTCCCCTTCTTCTTCCCTTTCCCCTTTTTCTTTAAACTGGTGGTTTTCTTAACCATCAACTCTTGATGCTCCTTTTTGATTTCTACCTCCGCAGCCTTTAGCATTGCGAAGAGCTCGGGAAAAGTCTTTTCCATCCCTTGCATATTATAGTTCATCACGAAGCTCTTGTAGCTTGGTGGCAGTGATTGGAGAATTCTGTCAATGACGCTATCATCCGGAAGATTAACTCCCAGCTGAATCAAGTGATTATTATACCCAGACATTTTGAGTATATGCTCACTGACAGAACTATTCTCCTCCATCTTGCATCTATAGAACTTATTGGAGTCTTCATATCTCTCAATCTGGGCATTTTCTTGAAATATTAACTTCAACTCCTGAAACATGTCATATGCTCCATGACGTTCAAAACGTTGTTGAAGACCCGGTTCTAAGCCGTAATGCATGGCACACTGAACTATCGAGTAGTCATCAGCTTTGCTCTGCCAGACGTTCATAACATCTGGTGTTGCTCCTGCAGTAGGCCTGGCACCCAGCGGTGCTTCTAGGATGTAATTCTTCTATGCAGCAATGAGGATAATCCTCAAGTTACGGACCCAGTCCGTGTAATTGCTACCATCATCTTTCAACTTTGCTTTCTGAAGGAACGCATTAAAATTCAACGGAACAACAACACGGGCCATCTATCTACAACAACATAGACAAGCAAGATACTATCAGGTACTAAGTTCATGATAAATTTAAGTTCAATTTAATCATACTACTTAAGAACTCCCACTTAGATAGACATCCCTCTAATCCTCTAAGTGATCATGTGATCCAAATCAACTAAACCATTTCCGATCATCACGTGAGATGGAGTAGTTTCAATGGTGAACATCACTATGTTGATCATATCTACTATATGATTCACGCTCGACCTTTCGGTCTCAGTTTTCCAAGGCCATATCTGTTATATGCTAGGCTCGTCAAGTTTAACCTGAGTATTCCGCGTGCGCAACTGTTTTGCACCCGTTGTATTTGAACGTAGAGCCTATCACACCTGATCATCACGTGGTGTCTCAGCACGAAGAACTTCCGCAACGCTGCATACTCAGGGAGAACACTTATACCTTGATAATTTAGTGAGAGATCATCTTATAATGCTACCGTCTATCAAAGCAAGATAAGATGCATAAAAGATAAACATCATATGCAATCAATATAAGTGATATGATATGGCCATCATCATCTTGTGCCTGTGATCTCCATCTCCGAAGCACCGTCATGATCACCATCGTCACCGGCGCGACACCTTGATCTCCATCGTAGCATCGTTGTCGTCTCGCCAACTTATGCTTCCACGACTATCGCTATCGCTTAGTGATAAAGTAAAGCATTACAGGGCGATTGCATTGCATACAATAAAGCGACAACCATATGGCTCCTGCCAGTTGCCGATAACTCGGTTACAAAATATGATCATCTCATACAATAAAATATAGCATCATGCCTTGACCATATCACATCACAACATGCCCTACAAAAACAAGTTAGACGTCCTCTACTTTGTTGTTGCAAGTTTTACGTGGCTGCTGCGGGCTGAGCAAGAACCGTTCTTACCTACGCATCAAAACCACAACGATAGTTTGTCAAGTTGGTGCTGTTTTAAGCTTCGCAAGGACCGGGCGTAGCCACACTCGATTCAACTAAAGTGAGAGAGACAGACACCCGCCAGTCACCTTTAAGCAACGAGTGCTCGCAACGGTGAAACCAGTCTCGCGTAAGCGTACGCGTAATGTCGGTCCGGGCCGCTTCATCTCACAATACCGCCGAACCAAAATATGACATGCTGGTAAGCAGTATGACTTGTATCGCCCACAACTCACTTGTGTTCTACTCGTGCATATTACATCAACGCATAAAACCAGGCTCGGATGCCACTGTTGGGGAACGTAGTAATTTTAAAAAAATTCTTACGCACACGCAAGATCATGGTGATGCATAGCAACGAGAGGGGAGAGTGTGTCCACGTACCCTCGTAGACCGACAACGGAAGCGTTGACACAACGTAGAGGAAGTAGTCGTACGTCTTCATGATCCGACCGATCCAAGTACCGAACGCACGGCACCTCCGAGTTCTGCACATGTTCAACTCGATGACGTCCCTCGAGCTCCGATCCAGCCGAGTGTTGAGGGAGAGTTTCGTCAGCACGACGGCGTGGTGACGATGATGATGTTCTACCGACGCAGGGCTTCGCTTAAGCACCGCTACGATATTATCGAGGTGGATTATGATGGAGGGGGGCACTGCACACGGCTAAGAGATCAATGATCAATTGTGTGTCTATGGGGTGCCCCCTGCCCCCGTATATAAAGGAGCAAAGGGGGGAGAGGCGGCCGGCCAGGAGGAGGCGCGCCAGGAGCAGTCCTACTCCCACCGGTAGTAGGACTCCCTCCCTTCCTTGTTGGATTAGGAGAAGGAGGGAAGGAGGAGAGAGAGAGAGGAAGGAAAGGGGGGCGCCGCCCCCCTCCTTGTCCAATTCGGACTAGAGGGGGAGGGGGCGCGCGGCCTGCCCTGGCCGCCTCTCCTGTTCTCCACTAAGGCCCATGTAGCCCATTAATCCCCCGGGGGGGGGGGGTTCCGGTAACCCCCGGTACTCCGGTAAAATCCCGATTTCACCCAGAACACTTCTGATATCCAAATATAGGCTTCCAATATCGATCTTTATGTCTCGACCATTTCGAGACTCCTCGTCATGTCCGTGATCACATCCGGGACTCCGAACAACCTTCGGTACATCAAAATACATAAACTCATAATAACCGTCATCGAACTTTAAGCGTGCGGACCCTACGGGTTCGAGAACTATGTAGACATGACTGAGACACGTCTCCGATCAATAACCAATAGCGGAACCTGGATGCTCATATTGGCTCCTACATATTCTACGAAGATCTTTATCGGTCAAACCGCATAACAACATACGTTTGTTCCCTTTGTCATCGGTATCTCAATACCTAGTTCAATCTCGTTACCGGCAAGTCTCTTTACTCGTTCTGTAATACATCATCCCGCAACTAACTCATTAGTTGCAATGCTTGCAAGGCTTATAGTGATGTGCATTACCGAGTGGGCCCGGAGATACCTCTCTGATAATCGGAGTGACAAATCCTAATCCCGAAATACGCCAACCTAACAAGTACCTTTGGAGACACCTGTAGAGCACCTTTATAATCACCTAGTTACATTGTGACGTTTGGTAGCCCACAAGGTGTTCCTCCGGTAAACGGGAGTTGCATAATCTCATAGTCATTGGAACATGTATAAGTCATGAAGAAAGCAATAGCAGAATACTAAACGATCGTGTGCTAAGCTAACGGAATGGGTCAAGTCAATCACATCATTCTCCTAATGATGTGATCCCGTTAATCAAATGACAACTCATGTCAATGGCTAGGAAACATAACCATCTTTGATCAACGAGCTAGTCATGTAGAGTCATACTAGTGACACTCTGTTTGTCTATGTATTCACACAAGTATTATGTTTCCGGTTAATACAATTCTAGCATGAATAGTAAACATTTATCATGATATAAGGAAATAAATAATAACTTTATTATTGCCTATAGGGCATATTTCCTTCATTGATCTCTTAGCCGTGTGCGGTGCCCCCTCCACCATAATCCACCTCGGTCATATCGTAGCGGTGCTTAGGCGAATCCCTGCGTTGGTAGCATCATCATCACCGTCACCACGCCATCGTGCTAACAAAGCTGTTCCCGGCAGCTCTACTGGATCGTGAGTTCGCGGGACGTCACCGAGCCGAACGTGTGCTGAACGCGGAGGTGCCGTACGTTCGGTGCTGAGGATCGGTCGATCGTGAAGACGTACGACTACATCAACCGCGTTGTTATAATGCTTCCGCTTACGGTCTACGAGGGTACGTAGACGACACTCTCACCTCTCGTTGCTATGCATCACCATGATCTTGCGTGTGCGTAGGATTTTTTTTGAAATTACTACGTTCCTGTTGTTGGGAATCGTAGCATAATTTAAAATTTTCCTATGCTCACCAAGATGCATCTATGGAGTCTACTAGCAACGAGGGGAAAGGAGTGCATCTACATACCCTTGTAGATCACGAGCGGAAGCGTTCCAATGAACGTGGATGACGGAGTCGTACTCGCCGTGATCCAAATCACCGATGATCGAGTGCCGAACGGACGGCACCTCCGCGTTCAACACACGTACGGTGCAGCGACGTCTCCTCCTTCTTGATCCAGCAAGGGGGAAGGAGAGGTTGATGGAGATCCAACAGCACGACGGCGTGGTGGTGGATGTAGCGGCTCTCCGGCAGGGCTTCGCCGAGCTTCTGCGAGAGAGAGAGAGGTGTTGCAGGGGAGGAGGGAGGCGCCCAAGGCTGTGTGTTGCTGCCTTCCCTCCCCCCTTTATATAGGCCCCCTTGGGAGGGGGGGCGGCCAAAACCCATCTAGGGTTGGGGGGCGGCGGCCAAGGGGTGGAAAGGGGTGCCTTGCCCCCCAAGGCAAGGGGGAAGCTCCCCCCTAGGGTTCCCAACCCTAGGCGCATGGGGGGAGGCCCAAGGGGGGCGCCCCAGCCCACTAAGGGCTGGTTCCCTTCCACTTTCAGCCCACGGGGCCCTCCGGGACAGGTGGCCCCACCCGGTGGACCCCCGGGACCCTTTTTCAATCGGTATGTTACTTGCCCGAGATTCGATCGTCGGTATCCCAATACCTTGTTCAATCTCGTTACCGGCAAGTCTCTTTACTCGTACCGCAATGCATGATCCCGTGACTAACGCCTTAGTCACATTGAGCTCATTATGATGATGCATTACCGAGTGGGCCCAGAGATACCTCTCCATCATACGGAGTGACAAATCCCAGTCTCGATCCGTGCCAACCCAACAGACACTTTCGGAGATACCCGTAATGCACCTTTATAGTCACCCAGTTACGTTGTGACGTTTGGCACACCCAAAGCACTCCTACGGTATCCGGGAGTTGCACGATCTCATGGTCTAAGGAAAAGATACTTGACATTGGAAAAGCTCTAGCAAACGAAACTACACGATCTTTTATGCTATGCTTAGGATTGGGTCTTGTCCATGACATCATTCTCCTAATGATGTGATCCCGTTATCAATGACATCCAATGTCCATAGTCAGGAAACCATGACTATCTGTTGATCAACGAGCTAGTCAACTAGGGGCTTACTAGGGACACTTTGTGGTCTATATATTCACACATGTATTACGATTTCCGGACAATACAATTATAGCATGAATAATAGACAATTACCATGAACAAAGAAATATAATAATAACCATTTATTATTGCCTCTAGGGCATATTTCCAACAGTCTCCCACTTGCACTAGAGTCAATAATCTAGTTACATTGTGATGAATCGAACACCCATTGCGTCCTGGTGTTGATCATGTTTTGCCCTAGGGAGAGGTTTAGTCAACGGATCTGCTACATTTAGGTCCGTGTGTACTTTACAAATATCTATGTCTCCATTTTGAACACTTTCACGAATGGAGTTGAAGCGACGCTTGATATGCCTGGTCTTCCTGTGAAACCTGGGCTCCTTCGCAAGGGCAATGGCTCCAGTGTTGTCACAGAAGAGAGTCATCAGGCCCGACGCATTGGGAATCACCCCTAGGTCGGTAATGAACTCCTTCATCCAGACTGCTTCCTGTGCTACCTCCGAGGCTGCCATGTACTCCGCTTCACATGTAGATCCCGCCACGACGCTTTGCTTGCAACTGCACCAGCTTACTGCTCCTCCATTCAAAATATACACGTATCCGGTCTGTGACTTCGAGTCATCCAGATCTGTGTCGAAGCTAGCGTTGACGTAACCCTTTACGACGAGCTCTTCGTCACCTCCATAAACGAGAAACATATCCTTAGTCCTCTTCAGGTACTTCAGGATATTCTTGACCGCTGTCCAGTGTTCCTTGCCGGGATTACTTTGGTACCTTCCTACCAAACTTACGGCAAGGTTTACATCAGGTCTGGTACACAGCATGGCATACATAATAGACCCTATGGCCGAGGCATAGGGGATGACACTCATCTCTTCTATATCTTCTGCCGTGGTCGGGCATTGAGCCGTGCTCAATTGCACACCTTGCAATACAGGCAAGAACCCCTTCTTGGACTGATCCATACTGAACTTCTTCAATATCTTGTCAAGGTATGTACTCTGTGAAAGACCAATGAGGCGTCTTGATCTATCTCTATAGATCTTGATGCCTAATATATAAGCAGCTTCTCCAAGGCCCTTCATTGAAAAACACTTATTCAAATAGGCCTTTACACTTTCCAAGAATTCTATATCATTTCCCATCAATAGTATGTCATCCACATATAATATGAGAAATGCTACGGAGCTCCCACTCACTTTCTTGTAAACACAGGCTTCTCCATAAGTCTGTGTAAACCCAAACGCTTTGATCATCTCATCAAAGCGAATGTTCCAACTCCGAGATGCTTGCACCAGCCCATAGATTGAGCGCTGGAGCTTGCACACTTTGTTAGCATTCTTAGGATCGACAAAACCTTCCGGCTGTATCATATACAACTCTTCCTTAAGGAAGCCATTAAGGAATGCCGTTTTGACGTCCATCTGCCATATCTCATAATCATAGTATGCAGCAATTGCTAACATGATTCGGACGGACTTCAGCTTCGCTACGGGTGAGAAAGTCTCATCGTAGTCAACCCCTTGAACTTGTCGATAACCCTTAGCGACAAGTCGAGCTTTGTAGATGGTCACATTACCATCTGCGTCCGTCTTCTTCTTAAAGATCCATTTGTTTTCTATGGCTCGCCGATCATCGGGCAAGTCAGTCAAAGTCCATACTTCGTTTTCATACATGGATCCTATCTCGGATTTCATGGCTTCAAGCCATTTGTCGGAATCCGGGCCCGCCATCGCTTCTTCATAGTTAGAAGGTTCACCGTTGTCTAACAACATGATTTCTAGGACAGGGTTGTCGTACCACTCTGGTGCGGAACGTGTCCTTGTGGACCTACGAAGTTCAGTAACTTGATCCGAAGCTTCATGATCATCATCATTAACTTCCTCCCCAGTCGGTGTAGGCACCACAGGAACATTTTCCCGCGCTGCACTACTTTCCGGTTCGGAAGGGGTGACTATCACCTCATCAAGTTCCACTTTCCTCCCACTCAATTCTTTCGAGAGAAACTCCTTCTCTAGAAAGGACCCGTTCTTGGCAACGAAGATCTTGCCTTCGGATCTGAGGTAGAAGGTATACCCAATAGTTTCCTTAGGGTATCCTATGAAGACGCATTTTTCCGATTTGGGTTCGAGCTTTTCAGGTTGAAGTTTCTTGACATAAGCATCGCATCCCCAAACTTTTAGAAACGACAGCTTAGGTTTCTTACCAAACCATAATTCATACGGTGTCGTCTCAACGGATTTCGACGGAGCCCTATTTAAAGTGAATGCGGCAGTCTCTAAAGCATAACCCCAAAATGAGAGCGGTAAATCGGTAAGAGACATCATAGATCGCACCATATCCAATAGAGTGCGATTACGATGTTCGGACACACCATTTCTCTGAGGTGTTCCAGGCGGCGTGAGTTGTGAAACTATTCCACATTTCCTTAAGTGTGCACCAAACTCGCGACTTAAATATTCTCCACCACGATCTGATCGTAGGAATTTTATTCTCCTGTCACGTTGATTCTCAACCTCACTCTGAAATTCTTTGAACTTTTCAAAGGTTTCAGACTTGTGCTTCATTAGGTAGACATACCCATATCTACTTAAATCATCAGTGAGAGTGAGAACATAACGATATCCTCCGCGAGCCTCAACACTCATTGGACCACACACATCGGTATGTATGATTTCCAATAGGTTGGTTGCTCGCTCCATTGTTCCGGAGAACGGAGTCTTGGTCATCTTACCCATGAGGCATGGTTCGCACGTGTCAAATGATTCGTAATCAAGAGACTCCAAAAGTCCATCTGCATGGAGCTTCTTCATGCGCTTGACACCAATGTGACCAAGGCGGCAGTGCCACAAGTATGTGGGACTATCGTTATCAACTTTACATCTTTTGGTATTCACACTATGAACATGTGTAACATCACGTTCGAGATTCATCAAAAATAAACCATTGACCAGCGGGGCATGACCATAAAACATATCTCTCAAATAAATAGAACAACCATTATTCTCGGATTTAAATGAGTAGCCATCTCGAATTAAACGAGATCCAGACACAATGTTCATGCTCAAAGCTGGCACTAAATAACAATTATTGAGGTTTAAAACTAATCCCGTGGGTAGATGCAGAGGTAGCGTGCCGACGGCGATCACATCGACCTTGGAACCATTCCCGACGCGCATCGTCACCTCGTCCTTTGCCAGTCTCCGTTTATTCCGTAGTTCCTGCTTTGAGTTACAAATATGAGCAACCGCACCGGTATCAAATACCCAGGAGCTACTACGAGTGCTGGTAAGGTACACATCAATTACTTGTATATCACATATACCTTGGGTGTTGCCGGCCTTCTTCTTGTCCGCTAAATATTTGGGGCAGTTCCGCTTCCAGTGACCACTTCCCTTGCAATAAAAGCACTCAGTCCCGGGCTTGGGTCCATTCTTTGACTTCTTCCCAGTAACTGGTTTACCGGGCGCGGCAACTCCCTTGCCGTCCTTCTTGAAGTTCTTCTTACCCTTGCCCTTCTTGAACTTGGTGGTTTTATTCACCATCAACACTTGATGTTCTTTTCTGATCTCCCCTTCCGCTGATTTCAGCATTGAATATACCTCGGGAATGGTCTTTTCCATCCCCTGCATATTGTAGTTCATCACAAAGCTCTTGTAGCTTGGTGGAAGCGACTGGAGGATTCTGTCAATGACCGCGTCATCCGGGAGATTAACTCCCAGCTGAGACAAGCGGTTGTGCAACCCAGACATTCTGAGTATGTGCTCACTAACAGAACTGTTCTCCTCCATTTTACAGCTGAAGAACTTGTCGGAGACATCATATCTCTCGACCCGGGCATGAGCTTGAAAAACCAGTTTCAGCTCCTCGAACATCTCATATGCTCCATGTTTCTCAAAACGCTTTTGGAGACCCGGTTCTAAGCTATAAAGCATGCCGCACTGAACGAGGGAGTAATCATCAGCACGTGATTGCCAAGCGTTCATAACGTCTTGGTTCTGTGGGTTTGGTGCATCACCTAGCGGTGCTTCTAAGACATACTCTTTCTTGGCTACTATGAGGATGAGCCTCAGGTTCCGGACCCAGTCCGTATAGTTGCTGCCATCATCTTTCAGCTTGGTTTTCTCTAGGAACGCGTTGAAATTGAGGACAACGTTGGCCATTTGATCTACAAGACATAGTGTAAAGATTTTAGACTAAGTTCATGATAATTGAGTTCATCTAATCAAATTATTTAATGAACTCCCACTCAGATAGACATCCCTCTAGTCATCTAAGTGAAACATGATCCGAGCTTTACTAGGCCGTGTCCGATCATCACGTGAGACGGACTAGTCAAGATCGGTGAACATCTCCATGTTGATCGTATCTTCTATACGACTCATGCTCGACCTTTCGGTCCTCCGTGTTCCGAGGCCATGTTTGTACATGCTAGGCTCGTCAAGTCAACCTAAGTGTATTGCGTGTGTTCCGAGGCCATGTCTGTACATGCTAGGCTCGTCAACACCCATTGTATTCGAACGTTAGAATCTATCACACCCGATCATCACGTGGTGCTTCGAAACAACGAACCTTCGCAACGGTGCACAGTTAGGGTGAACACTTTCTTGAAATTATTATAAGGGATCATCCTACTTGCTACCGTCGTTCTAAGCAAATAAGATGCAAAAACATGATAAACATCACATGCAATCAAATAGTGACATGATATGGCCAATATCATTATGCTCCTTTGATCTCCATCTTCGGGGCACCATGATCATCTTCGTCACCGGCATGACACCATGATCTCCATCATCATGATCTCCATCATCATGATCTCCATCATTGTGTCTTCATGAAGTTGTCACGCCAACGATTACTTCTACTTCTATGGCTAACGCGTTTAGCAACAAAGTAAAGTAATTTACATGGCGTTATTCAATGACACGCAGGTCATACAAAATAATAAAGACAACTCCTATGGCTCCTGCCGGTTGTCATAATCATCGACATGCAAGTCGTGATTCCTATTACAAGAATATGATCAATCTCATACATCACATATATCATTCATCACATCTTCTGGCCATATCACATCACATAGCACTTGCTGCAAAAACAAGTTAGACGTCCTCTAATTGTTGTTGCAAGTTTTTACGTGGTTTGTAGGTTTCTAGCAAGAACGTTTCTTACCTATGTATGACCACAACGTGATTTGTCAATTTCTATTTACCCTTCATAAGGACCCTTTTCATCGAATCCGTTCCGACTAAAGTAGGAGAGACAGACACCCGCTAGCCACCTTATGCAACTTGTGCATGTCAGTCGGTGGAACCTGTCTCACGTAAGTGTACGTGTAAGGTCGGTCCGGGCCGCTTCATCCTACAATGCCGCCGAAACAAGAAAAGACTAGTAGCGGCAAGAAGAATTGGCAAACTCAACGCCCACAACTTCTTTGTGTTCTACTCGTGCATAGTAACTACGCATAGACCTGGCTCATGATGCCACTGTAGGGAATCGTAGCATAATTTAAAATTTTCCTATGCTCACCAAGATGCATCTATGGAGTCTACTAGTAACGAGGGGAAAGGAGTGCATCTACATACCCTTGTAGATCGCGAGCGGAAGCGTTCCAATGAACGTGGATGACGGAGTCGTACTCGCCGTGATCCAAATCACCGATGATCGAGTGCCGAACGGACGGCACCTCCGCGTTCAACACACGTACGGTGCAGCGACGTCTCCTCCTTCTTGATCCAGCAAGGGGGAAGGAGAGGTTGATGGAGATCCAACAGCACGACGGCGTGGTGGTGGATGTAGCGGCTCTCCGGCAGGGCTTCGCCGAGCTTCTGCGAGAGAGAGAGAGGTGTTGCAGGGGAGGAGGGAGGCGCCCAAGGCTGTGTGTTGCTGCCTTCCCTCCCCCCTTTATATAGGCCCCCTTGGGAGGGGGGGCGGCCAAAACCCATCTAGGGTTGGGGGGCGGCGGCCAAGGGGTGGAAAGGGGTGCCTTGCCCCCCAAGGCAAGGGGGAAGCTCCCCCTAGGGTTCCCAACCCTAGGCGCATGGGGGGAGGCCCAAGGGGGGCGCCCCAGCCCACTAAGGGCTGGTTCCCTTCCACTTTCAGCCCACGGGGCCCTCCGGGACAGGTGGCCCCACCCGGTGGACCCCCGGGACCCTTCCGGTGGTCCCGATACAATACCGGTAACCCCCGAAACTTTCCCGGTGGCCGAAACTTGACTTCCTATATATAATTCTTCACCTCCGGACCATTCCGGAACCTCTCGTGACGTCCGGGATCTCATCCGGGACTCCGAACAACTTTCGGGTTTCCGCATACATATATCTCTACAACCCTAGCGTCACCGGACCTTAAGTGTGTAGACCCTACGGGTTCGGGAGACATGCAAACATGACCGAGACGCCTCTCCGGTCAATAACCAACAACGGGATCTGGATACCCATGTTGGCTCCCACATGTTCCACGATGATCTCATCGGATGAACCACGGTGTCGAGGATTCAATCAATCCGTATGCAATTCCCTTTGTCAATCGGTATGTTACTTGCCCGAGATTCGATCGTCGGTATCCCAATACCTTGTTCAATCTCGTTACCGGCAAGTCTCTTTACTCGTACCGCAATGCATGATCCCGTGACTAACGCCTTAGTCACATTGAGCTCATTATGATGATGCATTACCGAGTGGGCCCAGAGATACCTCTCCGTCATACGGAGTGACAAATCCCAGTCTCGATCCGTGCCAACCCAACAGACACTTTCGGAGATACCCGTAATGCACATTTATAGTCATCCAGTTACGTTGTGATGTTTGGCACACCCAAAGCACTCCTACGGTATCCGGGAGTTGCACGATCTCATGGTCTAAGGAAAAGATACTTGACATTGGAAAAGCTCTAGCAAACGAAACTACACGATCTTTTATGCTATGCTTAGGATTGGGTCTTGTCCATCACATCATTCTCCTAATGATGTGATCCCGTTATCAATGACATCCAATGTCCATAGTCAGGAAACCATGACTATCTGTTGATCAACGAGCTAGTCAACTAGAGGCTTACTAGGGACACTTTGTGGTCTATGTATTCACACATGTATTACGATTTCCGGACAATACAATTATAGCATGAATAATAGACAATTACCATGAACAAAGAAATATAATAATAACCATTTATTATTGCCTCTAGGGCATATTTCCAACACCTGTCGTTGTCCATCCCAGGCCAGCTATCAAATAATGTTGCCAACGTCTGGATAGTTTTCTTCTCGCAAAACTTCTGACCTCGTGTTGACTCTAGCATCATGGACTAAGTAAAAAAAGAAATATTGTTTCAACATGTTGATACTAATGGCACATGGAATGAAGAGTTTCCGATAACTTACACAAAATCGTAGATCCATGTAGTGTACAGGAGGGTCTGTGAACAATACTCCCTCGTCACATGCTAGCATACGCACTGCGGTGTTGAAGCAATCATTGTCCATGGGCTGCTCCATGCTAAGTATGCACTGAACTTTCTTAAGACTTAAGCCCATTGGATCGGGTGTCGAGCTCCGGACCCATACCTTCCTATAAATTGGATGGTAAGAAGAACAATAATATACATCCGCACATTAAATATTGATACATGGTACTTACTCCAAACACCCGGCATCATCGATCGACATGACGTACTTGCAGAGGCCGGCAAGTAATTCACGTTGGTCCGTGGGTATGATAGTGATTGGGGCAGGACGTTTGTCTTTGACTACGTCAGATGGATTCTCCAGGATCTCGAGATCATAATTAGCTCAAGTTTCTTCATCGTCAGGTTGATGGTATGGGACCTCCTTTTAGCTTATTCAACTCTGAATCGAGCAAAATGACAGCTCATTTTTGTCGAAAATGTTTCATATCCTCCTACAAAAAATATATATAAACAATTTATATAATATTTTGAGATAAAATAACGAGATAATGTATAAAAATGAAATACCTGGGTGAACTGGTCTGACAGTCCATGTGATGTCCAGTATTCCATATAATTTAGTATAAACAGTCCACATGATACGCTATAATATTATAAAATAATGCTTTAGAATATCACACAGATGAATCAAATGAACAAACCATTGTAACAAGTGCTTACCCATCGGTTTGTATTGCCTCATGAAACTGCTCTACAACCGTCCATTTTGTAACATTGAGATCGGGCCACTTATGACCTCTGATAAACTCCGGACTATGCTCTACAAGTTTCAGACGCTTCTCGAGTCCTAGTAACTATTTTATATATGAGAAATATTAGGGATCAAGGCAAACAAAACATATGTTAAGATGAGTAAAAATAACAGTTAGTTACTGTAGTAGCAAGGTCATTGCGTTTGACCCGAGAACCAAGTGAGTCCAATACTTGAATCTCACGTTTTTTGGCATTGGCGACTGCTAGATACCAATGGTAGCCCGACATGTTAATCGGAATGAATAACTGGTGTAAATATCATACAAGTCACAATCGCAATTAGATATAAATATTAATAAATCATTATACATATGAATTAAATAAAAACAATCCATAATTATATGCATGGATAACGAGATAAAAACTAACCATATCTTGCTGTAGATAAGTATTAACATGATGCACGATGCGGTGATATTTTGATGGGTCTATGTCTCTTTCCCCGTCTTCTTTTATCTGGCCAGATACAAACGTGCTAACAATGTGTACCTTTTCACCCGCCCTGTCTTGTAGATGGCCGTGAGCAAGCATGCAATATATGTAAGCATTTATCACCTGTAATCAACATTTAGATTATATTTCTATTTTATGATATTATATATTGTTCATATTATTAATTACAAAGTTTGTGCAATTGGTCTTACACCGTCATGTAAGAACATATCATCTTTCATAAGGCATTCCAAATCGTCGGTTGATAACAGGGCATCTCCAATGTCCACGAACTGGGTATTTTTGGGGGCAGACTTGATTGATTCGATGACTGTAATATCCCTAGGGGTACAAACATAGTCTGTCGAATTCATAAAAAAATGAGCCAACTTAGCAATCAAAATGAGCAAAATTAGTTGAATACAAAAGGCAATATCATAAAAATAAGATTGATAATAATATTAAAAAATACGTTGTGGGATAACATGTAAATTAGCATCCTTTTTTGGTTTGTTATGAGATATAACCTCTTCGACATTTTTATGTTGTGAATTTTCGTCCCCTTTCAGCGACATCGCATCTGAACCCTCAATGGATTCTTTCCGTGCATCTCCAAAGTCCATATCCATGTCTCCTATATTCTGAAAAAACAAAAATCTAAAAATAGACCTTTCGTATTATCATCTATAAGATACATAGAGAGGAAGGTTAGCTATATGCACCTCTTCTCGTGGTGTTTCAGTGCGGTCTGTCATCGTTGCATCAGTGCGTATGTCGGAACCCATCAATTTATATCTATGCTGAAATATAAATAGTATTTTTTGCTGCATCATAAAATTATATATAATACATAATAAAACTGAATGTGAAACTAACACAACTGTTTTCTCTGCTAATAAAAAAAGCATTTGGTTGATCGTGCAAATTTCTTTGAACTCCATGCCGTGACAGATCCAGGAAAAAAATTCAACCATAGAACAATTTTGTAAATATATAAGGTTCAATTTTTAAATAGACAAAGAACATTTTTGGATACATGCTGAACAATTTTTACATACTAATTGAATATTTTTGTGATATATGCTGAATATTTTTTTAAATATATATTTAGTACTTTTTATAAATATAAGATTAACATTTTGAACTACACATTGAACATTTTTGTGATAAAAGCTGAACAATATATTGAAACAGACATTGAACATTTTTGTAATATATGTTGAAAAAAAATTATATATACATTGTACATGTTTGTAATATACGCTGAACAATTGTTAATTTTTTTAACTTTTTTAAAAACAATGTGGACAAGTTTTGAAATCATGAACAAAATTTGGAATTTTGAACATTTCTTAAAACAAAGAATAAAAATAAAAAAGGAAAAGATAAAAGAAAAAAGAAAGGAAAAATAAAAGAAATAGAAAACAGAAACAGAAAAGAAAGACAACAAGAAAAACTGAAAACCAGTAAAAAAACATGAAAAAACCGGTTGAGGGAACCCTCTAGAAGGTTCCCAAAACCGTTTGCCTGGCCCTGCTTCAACGCCCAAAATGGGCCGGCCCGTTCGCACTGCCCGCTCGTGCGCTTTCAGCGGAAGCGCAGCAGATGGACGCACGTGAGCGTAGGGTTCGCCCCTTTCCACCTCCCCCGCCTTATCCACTCACTTTCCCCTCCACTCCCCTCCACTCACTTCATCTCCCACTTTCCCCTCCGCCGCCGCATCGCCGCGTGCGTCCACGAGCTGGCGGCCGTGCGACTCCGCCCGCCGACCGCCGCATCAGTCCCTCTCCTCTCCTCTCCACTCACCTATCCTCTTCACTCACTCGCCACCTCTCGCCCTCTCACCTCCCCCCCGCCGCATCGCCGCGTGCATCGCCGAGCCCGCAACCACCACGACTCCGCCCGCCGACCACCGCACCAGTCTCTGGCGAGCCGTGTGGGACTGCTGGGGACGCACGCATCGAGCTTCATCGCCCAGGCGCGGGTGCTGGATCCGGTCGCTTTCCGTTCGGATCCGCGGCGGTGCTGGTCTCCGGTGAGTTTGACGGTGGATCCGAAGTGGGGTGCCTCGATCTGCAACGCCAGAAGCTCCGGTACGCCGATCCGACCCCTTTCCTCCTCTACTTCTTCCTTTTGTTGCTTCCCTGACCTGATCTCCTCCTCGCTGATGTATCGAGGCGCCCGTGACCCAGTCTCACAGGCAGGGCCAGGGCAAAGACGGCTCCCCGACGCCCAAGACACGACCACAGTGGTGCAGCCTGTGGTCTACATCGCCGGCAAGATGCACCACCACGAGGTCGGGTCACGGTGGTGCAGCCTGTGCTCTACATCACCTACCACTCCGCCGTCTTCTGCACCCCCACTTCCGCGGTAAGGTGAGACAAACGGCCCCTCCCCGCTCCCCCGTTATATGCTTGTATACTCTATAATTCAAACTATCATCATGTTCATTGCCAATAGTCTTGGTGAATCCCGTGTTTTCAGATAACAGCAAGGTTTCTGAATATTTTGCGCTACACGGGCCTTAGAGGAAGGATGTGGCGATTTCAGAGCTAAGTGTCAGAGAGAAGCGGGTGAAGAGTTAGACAAAGGTTTTTCCCTGATCTACATGCAATGCATTTCTCTTCAGAAACAAAATTGCCAGCTCCTTGGCCATTAGCTTCTGAAATTAGACATAAGCTTTACAATTCAATTGACATGGTATGTATCAATTCTAATTGGTTGTGCCCGTGCGTTGACGTAGCCATCACGAGCTTTATCAGTTACCTGCCCACTTGGCTACCGTAGCATGCCCCTAAAACAAATGTATCATGGTTGACTTAGCCTTTCCAGATCTTTAAAGAGTCCTTGACACGTAAAATACCCCTGTTTTTATGACAACTTGCCACCAACACCAAGCGATTATATTTCAAGTTCGAAACTAATGGATGTATGAGTATGATCTACACAGCCTGAATCCCATAACTTCTTTTGTGATACATTATTGAAGTGCTATTCATGTGAGTGAATATTTTTTTAAGAAAGAAAGAATTATATTATTTATCCTAGAAATCTAGGCATGGTGTTATATATACTATTTGTGCTCTGTGGTAGGTCCTTCCGGTTGTCTGTCATCTGACCCCAATATGAGCTCCTATTTAGATTGGTGATTTACGATAAGGTTGAGCTCAAGGTTAAAGGAGATGATGCATTGCGCATAATCGTTGCAAGCTAGCATGCTTCCTAAAAGCTAGGTTCAATTGATTTGGTGGCTGAATAGCATTTAACCTGATCCACTAACAATCATGCCGATGGAAGCTATCTTGTTTATACTGCATTAAGGCTTGTCCACAATTGAGTGAGTACTAACATATATATGTAATTTTGTATCTCCTCTATTTGACAGTATGTTGAAGTGGCCATAATAATTGTTCCAAAGGAAGTGATCACAATAGTATTTAGTATTCTCTATATGAGTACACATAGGATTAGCTATGTAGATCAATTTAGAGATAAGTTATACTATTAGAAATGCTTTGATCCTTATAGATTTGATCCCTTTTTAAAAACTTTCATCTTATCTTCTAGGGACTTTTTGTATAAGAAATATTTTCTCATTTTTATAGTAGAAATATTTGCCCCCTTGGTAAAGAGCCTTTTTATGTTAAAGCACGGTTTTTGTGTAAAGAACTCACAATATTTTTACATGTCTATGTGCCCCGTTGCAACGCACGGGCAATTACCAAGTTAACAATAAAAAGGCCAAGTCTTTCTTGAAAGGGGATTTTTTTGTTCAACATGATATTGTGTTTCTAGCCTCATTTGTTCTGTGTTGCAGGTTAAGAAATTTACAGTTTAAAAATTAATAAAGCAACAATCCCCTTCCTATAGTCAATAATGCTTATTAGGAGTCCTAATATTCCAATAATCCAGAAATGGTTATGTAAAATACATAATATTCACTGTTGTTGGCATTTTCACAATTAGCTTGCTTTTATCTCACTGCAATTGATTGCTCATTGCTTATACTGACTTTTCTGTTTTGAATGTTCTCTTTCTTTAGGAATCTGGCTACTGTTTGGTGCCAACTGCTGTGGTAAGTCATATTATATCTTGTGTCAATAGTCTGTATAATTTTTTGCATCATTTGCACTTATAAGCTTTTTATTAATGATGGTAATATAGGGAGCGCATGTACGTGCAGCTGTGGAATGATAACCCAAATCACCTCAATCAAAAAGGGGAGGCCAAACTATGATATGGTTTAGTACCAGTTGATGGAGCAACAGAAGGTAATGCCTATCTTAGTGATTCTAATCTCATTTCCCCCCAATAAGTGTTCCTAGCAAAATGATATTTTGCATCCAATATAATTTAATTCATGGGCTTCTTTACATCAAATATATTTTGTACAGCGTTGATGGAGTTGGCCTGTGTTTGCATTTGATAATGCTTTCTTAAGAGGCTTTTTATGACACCCGTACATAGTATCTTTGGCATTTTGAAGGATAGTTGTATTTGGGTACCTGTATTATAATTATTCTTGAGTGAATTAAATCAGAAGCTAATTTTATCAAAAAGCAGTTTCCTTTCCTATGAGGCTATGATGGCAACCATAATTATGCCCGTGTGAAATTAAAACAAGCATTTTAGATGCAGTTTGTGGATATGGAAGCTATGATGTCACTTTTTTTGTATCCACCTCTTATAAATTAAATATTTCCAAGCCTTGATGTCATTCTTTTTTTGTTTCCAAGCCTAATCAGAATATGAAGCTATGATGTATATTGGGTATTGATCACTTTGTTCTGTGTATTGTTTTTGGAACTGCAGTTGATGTCATTATCTCTGAGTGGATGGGCTACTATCTCTTGAGAGAGTCCATGTTTGATTCTGTCATATGCGCACGTGACCGCTGGTTGAATCCAAGGTGGTGTAATGTAAGTAAAGAGAAGCATTCTTGAATTTTAAGTTTGTCAACATGTACTGTACTGGTTTTGAATTTTCTTACCAGAACTGTGATTGTTATATGCAGCCTGATCAAATAATCTATAAATCAAGTTAAATTAACAAACAAATAATCTTAAATGTTTTGTTTTTGAAAGATGGCAATTAACAGCCTTCTGATTTTGTTGGTAGCACAATCAAAACATAGATGCACCTAATGCATGATCGATCTTTTGCAAGGTCGTCATCGACTGAGTATGAGCGGCCGTACGTCACAAGGGGGCGTGGAACTGCTGCAGCCCATCTGTGACAGAGCAGACTTCAGCGACTTTGCCCAGCTCGGTACATCCTCTACACGACTACACCGTAGCAACTTGAAGAAAATTCTTCCTTTTTTTTTTGCTTCCATGACCTGATCTCCTCCTCGCTGATGTATCGAGGCGCCGTGACCCGGCCTCACAGGCAGGGCCAGGGCAAAGACGTATCCCCGACGGCCAAGACACGGCCACGGTGGTGCAGCCTGTGGTGAGACAGAGCAGACTCCAGCGACTTTGCCCAGCTAGGTACATCCTCTACACGACTACACGGTACCAACTTAAACAAAATTTGACTTGATTAGTATAGTAGCTTAGCAGTAGTAGGTTCCTGTACTCGCAAGTTTATGTCGAATAATGATTGCACCAGATATGCAAGCCTGGGATTATATATGTGTGGGGGTCTGTGATATTCTGAGTGGTCTTATATATGCTAAGCTTGATGATATTTGCACAAACTGTGTAAGACAAACAGACTGTTTGATTTGTTAAAGTTTTTTTGACGCGTGAAGCAAAATGCATCGTCATCTTGGTTGGCTAGGATCCAAATAGCCAACCCCAATTTCATATATAAAATAGTACTAGGCTAGTCTGTTTAGTAATAAGATCCATATAGATTATGGTTTTCAAATAATTTATAACAACTTTTCCCTGTACAAATTGCTGCTACTACTTCCATTTTTTAAACTATAGACATACGTTCACCTAATTGGAGTTTAGCTCCAGCTACATAACAAGGATAAAAGGACCAAACAGACACAAAATATATGATACTAAGATGAAACTATACCACAAGGTACCTAGAGGTAGATCCAGAAATGTTCAACCTAGAGGTACTCGCCTTCTTGATGCTCCTAGCTTATACAAGGCACTCCTCGAAATTTTTTCCTCCATGTCTGGCTAATTTGATCCTGTGCTATATGTGATGGGTGAAGGGAGAGCAAGGAGGGGGAGGAGGGATGGCAGAGGTTAACATATATAGGTAGGAGATCATGGCTATTCCAGTCCTACCATATATTGCTGTATGTTCCAGATCTATTTCCTTTTGAGATCAAATGCACACATGTTAATAAATTAGAAAAGATGTCAACAATTAAAAATTTCTAAATAATTAAATTTTTGTATTAATTAAATAGCGAACTTATCATTGATTTGCATGCCAAGATTAGCTACCGCAATAGAAAAATCACGGCGTGCACACAAACATATCTACTATTAAATTGGTAACGGTGAAATAATAATGAATTTTTTTGTTCACTTATTTTCTCACTGAAAAATAATGCTTTGGCCTTTTATGTCACTTGTTTGGTTGACTGTATATTAACTCATTGTAGTAATCTTTTGATGTGTTGATTTGACAGCTTTTATTACGAAGTTAAGCTTGTAGACACACATCTGATCTGGTAGTTATTTGTATGAGTTCACAAGACATTCAACATGAAGCTTTTAGAATACACCCCGTTCGACTGGTATGACATATTTTCTTCTTTCTTGTACTCATCGTGCTCCTCGTAACATGTGATTTCCTTGGGCCTAATGTATAGTATTACATATGTCTGTTTTCAGTGTAAATGTGTTCCTTGATCAACTAAACCTTGGTGAATGTACAATCAGGGGAGCCTTGAAGCCTTCTCATGTAAGAGTATGCTCAACTAAATTTTGATAACTGAGTCCATTACATCATTCTAATAGGGTCAAGTTCCAATTTAATATGCAGGCAAAGCATGCAGTCACTTTATTGGATTTCAGTAAGACTTGAACATGAGGTACATACTTTCCATCAGCCTATGATTTACGACAACTGCTTTTCTTTTAGCGCTGATGTTGATAAGTAGGCATTGACGTGATAGTTATATATAGTTCTTATTGCCAAATATATAGTTCATGACTTTACTGTTCTCATTGACGTGATATTTCGAGTTCTAGTTCACATATCTTGGATGGAGTTATACGATACGAGGAAAGTTTGTGGCAGCTGTAATATTTTCTTACATTGTCTTTTTTAAACAGGAAAGACAATATCAAAAAATAAACATGAATTTGGAAAATAAAAAAAGAAACCTTCTGCGGGCCCATAAGAGTGCCATACATTACAATAAAAATAGGGGAATTTGAGGATTTACCCCACCTTTGCTTGCACTTCTAGGATTTGCCCTCCTTTTCATTGACATTGATCTTTTGCCACACCTTTGCTAAAACTTTGATGATATGCCCTTTCTACCTGGTTTGAGATTACACTACAAATTGGATGACCCAAATGTCCTTCTTCGGTTCTTCCTTATAAGTTCGTCCCGCAGCCCACTTGCTGTCGTGATATGGTGCTGCTGCTCCTCTTCCCACACTCCAATGCCAAGCCACTGCTGCTCCTCACCGCATGCCATGGTGCGGGCTACGAGCTGATGTTGCTCCTCCTCTCCCCATGCCCTCCTCGCTCCTCTACAACGAACGTGCTCGAGGCGCAGCTCCGGCGTTCGTCCATGGGCGAGATTCTCGGGCGAAGCGCAACACCTGTAGACCAATCGAGCTCTCGGAGTAGGCGCCACACTTCCTGCAACGGTCACCCTGCCTTGACGGCGCGGAGACCGTGTTGTCCGCCACGAGCACCAATAGACGCGTGTGCATCTCCATGGGCACGTGGCCGCCACCGCCGCCGCGATGCCGGCCTCGCCGAGCATCTCTAGCGAGCTCCCCACGAAAGGACCAAGGCGTCATGCCAGATGTGGCGCACGGAGGTTGCTGTCCATGGTCCGAGCCCGGGGACGTGGCGAGCTCGGCGACGGGAGCGAGCTCGGACCACGGCGTCCTTCTCCGTGCATGCAGCAGTAGAAGCAGCAACAGCCGGGCGCCCAGGTGCTAGAGCGAGCACGCACGCCCACAACACACGGAGAGCACTCATGCACACACGCACGCCTAGCAGGCTAGCACCCATCAGGCACGCCCAGGTGCTAGATCACGCACGTACACAACGCACGTAAGCACGCCAAGGCACACATCCGTTGGCTGTCCGCCTCGAGGGGCGCCGCCGCTCCCCAAGCAGGGGCTCCATGAGCAGACCGGTGGCTGTAGGTCGAGCCCGGCCGCCGCGCGCTACCTCGCCGTTTCCTCATCCACGCTCGCCTCCAGCGCCATGCTTGTAGAGGCCCAGATTTTCTGCGTCGGGCGAGTAACAAGGCCGACGGGGGCAGCCATGGCCACCTCCGCCGGAGCAACAACGGTGGCGGGAGCTCCATCTCCGCCTCATGCCTTCCCGTCCAGAGATGTGCTCGGTTGGGGTACAACCAGAGACACCGTATTTAAACGCTCGGACAAAGTTTTGGCACTCGTTTTATGCATTTTACAAGTTTAAGCACCAAAACGATCGCACCGGAGAAGTTGAGACACCTGTGGTGTATTTAACTCATTAAATAATGAACTTATCATTGATTTGCATGTATCGCAAAAGAAAATTCAAGGCATGCACACTAACATATTTGTTACTCTATTCAGGAACACATAAAAGATAATCAGCGTTTATTCGTTAGCTGGAATTAAAGACAACGGCGAGAGAGGAAGATCACGGAGAAGTTGAAAATTAAAGAATATATCACTAGTAGAAAAAGGGTCAAATGTGAAGCACATTAGTACCGGTTTGATTTTCAGCCGGCACTAATGTGTCCATTAGTGCCGGTTCCAACGCCTAGCCGGCCGCTCTCATTAGTACCGGTTCGTGACGAACCTTTAGCACCGGTTCGTGCCACGAACCGGTACTAAAGAGAGTGATGGCAGGATGTTGTCAGTCTGGGGCCCCTCCAGCACCTTTAACACCGGTTCGTGTCACAAACCGGTACTACAGGTCGTCCTACATAAACCCTTCGTCCACCCGAGCTCACTCTGTTCTTCCCCTTTCCCCTCTCCTCTCTGTTCTTCCCCTCTTCCTCTCGAGCCCATCACACATTTTGCCCAAAATTTGTCAAGATTTGAAGGCCCCCATCCATTCAAATGATCACAAAGGTTAGCAACTTTGTCCTTTCATCCCTCATTGCTAGATTAGCTCTTGCAATGCTTTATATAGTGATCAATTTGTGAGTTAAGTAATTAGGGAGAAAATTATATGTGCTAGTATTTGATTTATATGCAATTTGAGGTCAAAAATAACACTTAGTTTGCATATGTAGGTGTGGTTTACTTAGTGCCTTCTAAATCTCCGTCGTAACCGCCATCGATCGCCCGCACCGTCCCGTCGCCGGCACCACCTTGTGGTGAGCCTCTTGTTTATGAATGTTTTATATAAAAAATTGATGTTTGTGTGATTTGGATATATAGTTACTCGTATAATTATCTTACCCGTATGTTGTTTGTTATACATAGTGCCATGGTTTTGATATCCGTCCCCGTCGGCCCTCGTCCTTGTTATGATTCGGATGTGGCATATTCTCTTTTAAAACTAGTTGTTGCATTTCGTGTTTATGACAAATTATGCCCATCAAGTTGACATAGATATTTTTATCTAGGAGGTATGTGAACCGGAAATTCCAACTGACCCTATTGTCGAGAGGTTAAATTTAGTTGAAAGAGAAAACGAGTATTTGAAAGAAAAATTGAAAAGAATTGAGAGGGAGAAGATGGAATTGGAGTTGCATGTTGCCGATGTCGTCGATGATCTCAAGATCAATATGGAGAAAATGCGCTTGAAGATTAGAAAGATTAGAAAATATGCCATTGATAGTGAGGCTTGGTATCATTATGCTGTTGGATACATTGGTACCTTAGTTGCGATCTTGATCACATTTGTTGTTGCATTTAAATGCTTTAGCTAGAGAGTTATTTGTTTGTTGCAATTTAAGTGTTGTATGAACTATATATATGTATGAACTTGTATTAATTTGGTATTTTCGGTGTTGTGTAATGAAGATGAGCCGACAATGGATGTATGATGACCGATGCTCTCCCGAGTTCATTAATGGCGTGCATACTTTTCTGCTTGCGGCTGAGGCAAACAAGCGGGCGGATGGTTTTATGCCTTGTCCATTGCTGGATGTAAGAATGATCACAATTACTATACGTCAAGAACCATTCACGTCCACCTATTTAAGTCCGGTTTCATGCCCCACTATAATGTTTGGACCAAGCACGGAGAAAGAGGGGTTATGATGAAAGACAATGAAGAAGAAGAGGACGACGACAGTTATCCTGGCCATGGGTTCCCTGAATACGATGATACAACAATGGGGGAAGAAGCTGAGCCGGCAATGAGGGAAGAAGCTGAAGAAGAGGCATCAAATGAGCCCGCTGATGATCTAGGTTGGGCCATTGCCGATGCAAAGAGAAACTTCGCAAGTGATTTGGAGAAGAAGAAGTTGCAGCGCATGTTAGAGGATCACAAGAAATTGTTGTACCCGAATTGCGAAGCTGACAAGAAAAAGTTGGACCACACTGGAATTGCTGCAATGGAAGGTAGAGAATGGTGTATCTGACAAGGGATTTGAAAAGTTGCTGGTAATGATAAATAATATGCTTCCAAAGGACAACGAATTGCCCGAGAGTACGTACGAAGCAAAGAAGGCTGTGTGCCCTCTAGGGTTAGAGGTGCAGAAGATACATGCATGCCCTAATGACTGCATCCTCTACCGCGGTGAGTACGAGGATTTGAACGCTTGCCCGATATGCGGTGCATTGCGCTATAAGATCAGCCGCGATGACCCTGGTGATGTCGAGGGCGAGCGCCCCAGGAAGAAGATTCCTGCCAAGGTGATGTGGTACTCTCCTATAATACCATGGTTGAAACGTTTGTTCCAAAACAAAGAGCATGCCAAGGCGACGCAATGGCACAGAGAAGACCGTAAGAAAGACGGAAAGTTGAGAGTACCCGCTGACGGGTCGCAGTGGAGAAAAATTGAGAGAAAGTACGGGAAGGAGTTTGCAGATGACGCAAGGAACGTATGGTTTGGTCTAAGCGCAGATGGCATTAATCCTTTTGGGGAGCAGAGCAGCAACCATAGCACCTGGCCTGTGACTCTATGTTTGTATAACCTTCCTCCTTGGTTGTGCATGAAGCGGAAGTTCATTATGATGCCAGTGCTCATCCAAGGCCCTAAGCAACCCGGCAACGACATTGATGTGTACCTAAGGCCATTAGTTGAAGAACTCTTACAGCTGTGGAATGGAACAAGTGTACGTGCATGGGATGAGCACATGGGGGAAGAATTTGACCTAAAGGCATTGCTGTTCGTGACCATCAATGATTGGCCTGCTCTCAGTAACCTTTCATGACAGACAAACAAGGGATACCGCACATGCACGCACTGTTTGGATGATACCGACAGTATATACTTGGACAATTGTAGGAAGAATGTGTACCTGGGACATCGTCGATTTCTTCCGAGCAGGCATCCCGTAAGAAAGAAAGGCAAGCATTTCAAAGGTGAGGCGGATCACCGGACGAAGCCTCGCCACCGTACTGGTGCTGATGTACATGATATGGTCAAGGATTTGAAGGTAGTCTTTGGAAAGGGTCCTGGCGGACAACCTGTTCCGAATGACGCTGACGGACGCGCACCCATGTGGAAGAAGAAATCTATATTTTGGGACCTGCCCTATTGGAAAGACCTAGAGGTCCGCTTGAAGGAAATATGCCCTAGAGGCAATAATAAAGTTATTATTTATTTCCTTATATCATGATAAATGTTTATTATTCATGCTAGAATTGTATTAACCGGAAACATAATACTTGTGTGAATACATAGACAAACAGAGTGTGACTAGTATGCCTCTACTTGACTAGCTCGTTGATCAAAGATGGTTATGTTTCCTAGCCATTGACATGAGTTGTCATTTGATTAACGGGATCACATCATTAGGAGAATGATGTGATTGACTTGACCCATTCCGTTAGCTTAGCACACGATCGTTTGGTATTCTGCTATTGCTTTCTTCATGACTTATACATGTTCCTATGACTATGAGATTATGCAACACCCGTTTACCGGAGGAACACTTTGTGTGCTACCAAACGTCACAACGTAACTGGGTGATTATAAAGGTGCTCTACAGGTGTCTCCAAAGGTACTTGTTGGGTTGGCGTATTTCGATATTAGGATTTGTCACTCCGATTGTCGGAGAGGTATCTCTGGGCCCACTCGGTAATGCACATCACTATAAGCCTTGCAAGCATTGCAACTAATGAGTTAGTTGCGGGATGATGTATTACGGAACGAGTAAAGAGACTTGCCGGTAACGAGATTAAACTAGGTATTGAGATACCGGCGATCGAATCTCGGGCAAGTAACATACCGATGACAAAGGGAACAACGTATGTTGTTATGCGGTTTGACCAATAAAGATCTTCGTAGAATATGTAGGAGCCAATATGAGCATCCAGGTTCCGCTATTGGTTATTGACCGGAGACGTGTCTCGGTCATGTCTACATAGTTCTCGAACCCGTAGGGTCCGCACGCTTAACGTTTCGATGACGGCTATATTATGAGTTTATGTGTTTTGATGTACCGAAGGTTGTTCGGAGTCCCGGATGTGATCACGGACATGACGAGGTGTCTCGAAATGGTCGAGACATGAAGATTGATATATTGGAAGCCTATGTTTGGATGTCGGAAGTGTTCCGGGTGAAATTGGGATTTTACCGGAGTACCGGGAGGTTACCGGAACCCCCCGGGGACTTAATGGGCCTTAGTGGGCTTGGTGGAAGAGAGGAGAGGCGGCCAGGGCAAGGGCCACGCGCCCCTCCCCCCTAGTCCGAATAGGACAAGGAGAGGGGGGCGGCGCCCCCCCTTCCTTCTTCTCCTCCACCTCTTCCCCCCTCCCAAGTCCTAATCCAACTAGGAAAGGGGGGGAGTCCTACTCCCGGTGGGAGTAGGACTCCTCCTGGCGCGCCCTCTCTCCTGGCCGGCCGCACCCCCTTGCTCCTTTATATACGGGGGCAGGGGGCACCCAAGGGACACAACAATTGATCGTTTGATCTTTTAGCCGTGTGCGGTGCCCCCCTCCACCATAGTCCACCTCGATAATACTGTAGCGGTGCTTAGGCGAAGCCCTGCGTCGGTAGAACATCATCATCGTCACCACGCAGTTGTGCTGACGAAACTCTCCCCCAACACTCGGCTGGATCGGAGTTTGAGGGACGTCATCAAGCTGAACGTGTGCAGAACTCGGAGGTGCCGTACGTTCGGTACTTGATCGGTCGGATCGTGAAGACGTACGACTACATCAACCGCGTTGTGCTAACGCTTCCGCTTTCGGTCTATGAGGGTACGTGGACACACTCTCCCCTCCCGTTGCTATGCATCACCATGATCTTGCGTGTGCGCAGGAATTTTTTTGAAATTACTACGTTCCCCAACACCGCTTCGCAATCGACGTGATGCACATGACGAAGAATCTTTGCGTGACCCTGCTTGGCTTCTTGGGCGTGTATGGGAAGACAAAAGATACACCTGAGGCACGGGAGGACCAGCAACGTATGCACATAAAAGACGGCATACATCAGGGTCATGCCAGCTACGCTCTTACCAAAGAAGAGAAGGAAATCTTCTTTGAACGCTTGCTCAGTATTAAGGTACCGTCTGACTTCTCGTTGAATGTAAAGGGAATAATAAACATGGCAGCGAAAATGTTCCAGAACCTAAAGTCTCATGACTGCCACGTGATTATGACGCAACTGCTTCCGGTTGCATTGAGGGGGCTTCTACCGGATAACGTTCGATTAGCCATTGTGAAGCTATGTGCATTCCTCAATGCAATATCTCACAAGGTAATTGATCCAGAAATCATACCAAGGTTAGAGAATGATTTGGTGCAATGTCTTGTCAGTTTTGAGTTGGTGTTCCCACCATCCTTCTTCAACATCATGACGCACGTCCTAGTTCACCTATGCGAAGAGATTAACGTTTTGGGTCCTGTATTTCTACACAATACATTCCCCTTTGAGAGGTTCATGGGAGTCTTAAAGAAATATGTTCATAATCGTGCTAGGCAAGAAGGAAGCATCTCCAAGGGCCGTCACAATGAGGAGGTCATTGAGTTTTGTATTGACTTTATTCCTGACCTTAAGCCGATTGGTGTTCCTAAATCGCGGCATAAGGGCAGACTGGATGGAAAAGGCACGCTAGGAGGGAATCAACTAATATGTATGGACGGACATTCTCTCACTGAAGCACATTACACAGTTCTACAGAATTCCGCCTTGGTGGCTCCGTATATGGACGAACACAAGAATTTTCTACGCTCCAAACACCCGGAGCGGTCTGATGACTGGATTACACGTGAACAAACCCGGAGTTTCGCCGGCTGGTTGCAGACACGTACCATGCATGACGCCTCTATTGAAGATGACCTGTACTCGCTGTCCCAGTTACCATCTTCGAATATAATGACTTTCAAAGGGTAAGAGATAAATGGTAATACATTTTACACGATCGCCCAAGATAAGAAGAGCACCAACCAAAACAGTGGTGTCCGCTTTGATGCAACAACCAAGACGGGAAAGGAAACATATTATGGTTACATAGAGGACATATGGGAACTTGACTATGGACGTGGTTTGAAGGTCCCTTTGTTTCGGTGCAAATGGGTCAATATGACACGAGGAGGGGTAACGGAAGACCCGCAGTACAGAATGACAACAGTGGATCTCAACAATCTTGCATATGCAGACGAACCATTCGTCCTAGCCAATGATGTGGCACAGGTTTTCTATGTGAAGGACATGTCTACCAAGCCAAGAAAAAGAAAAGATAAGAAAGCGAATGCATCATACGATGAGCCAAAGCGCCACATAGTTCTTTCTGGGAAGAGAAACATCGTGGGAGTGGATGACAAGACAGACATGTCAGAAGATTATGAAAAGTTTGATGAAATTGCTTCATTCACAGTGAATATTGACCCGAGCATCCAGTTAAATGATGAAAATTTTCCATGGCTACGCGCAAAGGGACACACGCGAAGAAAAAGTTTCACACCGATCTGGGATGTGATCGGCTTCACTATCATCACTTTCTTCTGTGTTTCACACCCAGGAGGGAATCTCTGTAATAGTTAGGGTAGTTATGTGTTTTGACATTTGAAACGCGAAGAAATTTTACGTGCAAACAAATTCTTTCATGCATTTACTGATTTTTTCACATAAATGACCCTGAAATTGAAAAGCATTTTAAATGAACTCAGAAAAGGTTGAAAGTTGGCATGGTATCATAATTTCACCCACATAGCATGTGCAAAAAAGTAGAGAGGGTTACCGCAAATAATGGATGCACTTCATGTACAAAATGGACAATCTCTTTCGAAGTATCAGGGTTTCAGACGAAAACTCATATGTTACAAAGGCATTTCATTTTCTAAATAACCTAAGCATTACCAAATTGAATATAATGATAAAACACACTAATATTAATCATAAGAAAAAAGAAGCACTGAAAAAACTATTTTCAAAGTTAAGTTATTCACAAACTAGTGATTCACACAAATTTCAAATAATTCAAAATTTAAACTATTCAAATTTGAAAACTACCGGCACTAACAGAAAGTTTGTAATTTTTTGTACCTAAAGCAAAAATATTCACAAAGAAACTCTTAATACAGCAAAAAAAAAAACTCAAAAATAAATAAAACAAAAAAATGAAGCAAAAAAAAGAAAATAAAAAAGCCCGCCTACTGGGCCAGAGCGGCCTGCATACGACTAGAAACCCAGTGTGTTGTTGGGCCAGGATGCAGGCCCGCAAAGGCCCAGTAGGCCCACAGGGCACCACAGAACAGGTAGGCCCAGTAGGCCTATTTTGGAGAGGAGCTCGAGAGAGCTACCGCACTAGGGCTTATAAACCAGTGCGGAGGCCCCTCGGCTAGCGAGGTGGGACTAAACTTGCCGCACCGCACCTGCACCAGCGCACCCCTTTAGTACCGGGTCGTGGCTCCAACCGGTACTAAAGGGGTCGTCTTTAGTACCGGTTGGTGCCACCACCCGGTACTAAAGGGGGTCGGTTCCCGCCGCTTGGGATGGCCAAAACAGACCTTTAGTACCGGTTGGTGGCTCCAACCGGTACTAAAGGTGCCTCCTATATAAGAAACACTTCAAAAAATTTCGGCAGTTTCCTCCCACTTCTCTCTGCTTCATCGCCGCCCCTCGTCGCGCCATCCCCGTCGACTCCGCGCGCCGCCCCCGTCCCGCGCCGGCCCGTCCCCGACCCCGCACCGGCCCGCGTCGCCGTCACCGTTGTCGACCTTGCCTCACCGTCGCCTTCGCCTGGACCTTGCCGTCACCGTCGCCTCGATCACCCGCGCTGTGAGCCCCTGTCCCCCCTCTCCTCCCTCCAATCGAAGCCGCCGAGCCGTCAGCGCCGTCGCCTTGGCTCACCGTCGCCGTCGCCTGCATGCGCACACATACACACAAAACACACACACACACACGCAATTTTTGTTCTGTTTTTAGTTTTAAGTTTTTAAGTTTTAAGTTTTAAGTTTTTAGTTTTTTTTTTCTGTTTTTTCTGTATATATTAATGTTATAGAAGTGTTAGTTATATATATATATATAGAAATGTGTTAGAAATGTTAGTTATATAGAAATGTTAGGTTTTTCTGTATTAATGTTATAGAAATGTTAGAAATGTTAAAGAAAAATTAGTTATACAATTTTAGTTATAGAAATGTTAGAAATGTTAGTTTTAGAAAAAATAGTTATACAATTTTAGTTATAGAAATGTTAGAAATGTTAGTTTTAGAAAAAATAGTTATACTATTTTAGTTATATAGAAATGTTAGAAATCACAATCCAATCATTTAAAAAATGTTACTTTTGCGGCATATAGTATTTGTTGTCGACGATGCCCGGCCCGCATCCTTGCCGTCGACCCGTTGGCGACGACGTCCTACTCCAGGGGACCCATGTACGGGACTGGGCTCCGCCGGGCTGGCACTGGGAGGTGCTACCTTCAGGGGCACGACGCTTGGTGAGGACCCGGCCCCGGGTCCCGTCGTCGACCCTGATCTCCTTTGGTGGCGTTCGCGTGGGCCACTTTCGGTGCGGAGGCAGCCGGCCCCGCCGGAGGTGGTACGTCGTCGTGTCTGGGAGGAGGACGAGCACGTCCATCGCTACATGGCTGCTATGGACGTCAGGTTCTCCAATACATGGCAGGTTCTTTGGGGAGATCACCCGAGCTATGATCCAGTGATGGTTCCTTCACTTTGGGTGTCCACCGCCCGCGCCTCAGGAACCGTGAGTGGAGATTACTCTGTAGTATTCGATCTTTATTAGCTAGCTAGCTAGTGCTGTATTCGATATATAATATTCGAGACGATTTATTCAAGATTATATCTATTATTCGAGACGATGTATTCGAGATTATATCTAATATTATTCGAGACGATGTATGCGAGATTATATTGGATGATGGTTATTATGTACTATGATTGATTCAGTTTTTCCTTATTAATTGATTGCATCCATGCATTATAATTTGAATACTAAATTGTTTTATATTTCTTTTGTATTAGTTAAATAAAATCTATGGCGGACAATACCGGCAGAGAGGGAGAAGAGGCCGTGTTCGTGATCATACGCAGCCCTAACAGGCCAGATGATTAGAATGAAGCAGATGACGGCTCCCAATATCTGAACAATACCGGGGAGGGTGATGATAAGGTATTCGATCTCGATGACCGAGCTGATGAAGTCATGAACTATGATTATGATGATGCAGACAATGATTATGATGACGAATACAATGTTGATCTTGAAATAACAAAAACTACCGGCGAGGTATATTTATATAAGCAGGCATCTGGTGATCATCACATGTTTTTTTTATTTGAAGATATATTAACGGATCGATCTTTCTTCTTTCATCCCTTCGGATCAAGCAAATCCGCTTCTACAGACAACAGGACAAAGCGAGGCCCGGGAAAAAGTTGAAGGAGGGAGTAAAGTACAACATCGATTCCATCAAAGCTAGTGGCGAAGCCCTCACGCCTAAGAACATTGCGACCAAGTTCGTTCGTCAGTGCGGAGTTCTTGTGAAGGACCAACTCCCGATCTCCATTCAAGAATGGAAAGAGCCAAAAACTAAACGTCCAGATGTTACTTGGGTTGACGACAGAGCAAAACAAAAGCTTTGAGAATCTCTGATGGAATATTTCACCCTACCAGATTATTTCACTGATGCAGATGTGCAGAAAGTCAAGGACGCTGCTCTTAAGAAGATGGCAATTGCATTCAACACCCACAAGAAAACTGTATGGGCCAACTACCTCGCTGCAAAAAGGAAGACTCAAGAATTCAAGGGAACACTGGAGAAGCAAAGAGAACACTGGCCCGCTTTCGTGAAATTCAAGGAATCTGAATTATCTAAGGAACGGTCGAGAAAAAACAAGGCCAATGCCGCAAAAAGGCGCAGTTCCATAGGGTGGGGCCAGGTGGCTACGCGATGGCAATGCCTAAGTGGGATAAGTCTGAGAAAGACATGGAGGATGCAGGGGTCACTCCGGTTACTAGGAGCTGCCCCCCCGGTGCAGAAGTTGGTTCTATGCGCATGGGGGGGGGGGGCGTTGGACCCGAAGACAGGCCTGGTCTCGAAGAAGGCAAGTCTAAAAGGAGCCGAAGCTAAGTTACTTGAAGCAACAGAAGATGCTCGAAAGGGGGTGTTCACGCCCAACAGAGAGAACGACGAGCTTACGCGCGCCCTGGGAAATCCTGAACACCTGGGAAGAACACGAGGCATGGGCGTTATTCCCTGGTATGAGGGCTTTTCGGACTGGAACGACGACTATAGGAGCCGTGCAAGAAAGAAGATGGAGGAGGAGAAGAAGAGGAAGCTGTAGGAGGAGCTGAGGATGCAGGACGCATAACACCTTCAAGGCCTAGAAGCATTGCACGCGGACTTGGCACTCAAATTCCAGCAGCAGCAGCAACATATCAACTCACTTAGCCAGGAAAGGGGGTCTCAACAGCGCCAACAGCTAGCGGATGATCGTCCAGCATTGGATAGCACCGTCCCATCCATGCCGAGAAGCAGCGTTTGTTCCGCCCCGGGCGACGCACTGCTGGATACATACCCTGTGGATGACATCATAGAGAACACTAACTGTGAGCTACACTTCAAAATGAAGAACATATCCATGAAGGTGGCAGACGCCCTTGCTTTTACAAATCCCCCCGAAGCAACCTTCCATTGCAACCCGATTCCAGTGGGCTATGCTCGTGTCTTTGTTGATGAGGTGGTGGACCAATATTCGGGGCTAGAGCTTGACATTCCTGGAGGTGACAACGAGCACACACTGGGAGAGGCCATACATCGTATCATCCTATGGAGAAAGGATTGCATCATCTTTCGAAGTCCGCCACCGTGTCAGCAGAGTCCTGCTCCTCCAAGTCCACGAACGCGTGAGCCGACTCCTCCTCGAAGTCGGCCACCGTGTCAGCAGACTCCCGCTCCTCCAAGTCAACCAATGCGTGAGCAGACTCCTGCTCCAACTCAGCCACGTCAGCCATCTCCGCCGCCTCAGCTATCGCAGAAGAGACATGCCGCAGCGGTGGTGCGTGCCAGTACGAGTCGAGGTAGTACAGGAGGTACCGGCTGAGGCAAGCGATATAAATATGGTCCAAGCATCAATCGTCTTCCTCAGAGGCCTTACGACATGACCGAGGAGCAAAATGAAGCCATAGTGCGGGCCGAAGTGGACGCCCATTTTGGACCGAAACCGGCACCGCCGCCAAGGGAGAAAGTGCCTGAGAAAGTTATTGACCACTTTATTCATATGGCAAGAGAACCAGCTCCCAAGCCTGTTGACTCAGACTATGAGCGCCAAATCAGGAAGGCAAATCGAGCACGACTACAGAAAGAAGCGATCAGCTCGAGCTCGAGCCAACAAGCAGCTGTCAAAAAATGCGGGAAAACCGTTCCCCAGCTGGGAGAACAGGCGGCACAATTGATCCCCCCGCTTGTTGTGCCAAAAACAAATGAGAGTACGCGCTCCCAAGCTGAATAATCTGGTAATAACCGAGGAGCATATAATGCAGGCTGAAATGCTCAACATCACTGTTGGACAACTCCTCGAGCTCGAGCCCATGTCTCCGCTTAGAGAGGAGGAAATAAAACGGAAATATGTCCGGGGCCAACCTTTGGTCGAGCCAGATGAGGTCAACAACCTCCTAACGAGAATGTATGAATTTCATCAATGGTACATGAACATTACCAGTATTTCTAATCGAGAGTCCCTCATGGTGAATGTCAAGGAGGAGCATTACTTCCATGAGAAAGCTGTGTCCGTTGAGTATTCAGAACTATTTCAGTTATACAATCAAGACGCACTCGACAAATCTATCGTCAGTTGCTATTGTCTGTAAGTGATTTCTTTCTGTAATTTCAGTGTCAAGCTAGCTGTAGTGATCATTTTGATCAATCATTACCTATAATTATCCTCACTATATTCTTTTCCGTGGTATTATGCAGGATGAAGATGTATGAAATGAAAAAATCTGGACACTATGGCATTGGGTTCATTGACCCAAATACCATTAATGAACACATATGGCTAGATCCATATTATCAAGAAAGTTTAGAGGAAAGCATGCTAGAGTTCTTCAAGCGCCTCAATAATAATGCAGATATACTACTTCCTTACAACTTCCTGTGAGTCACACTCTCTTGTACTATAAATTCTGTGCACATGCCCGCTTAATTAAGACATGCAAATTAACGTGTGCGCATGCAGTTTCCACTGGATCTTGTTAGACATTAAAGTTGAAGAAGGAAAAGTTGAAGTACTGGACTCACTACTTAAAAAAGAAAGTGACTACACCATCGTGTGTGGGATAGTCAACAGGTAATTTTAATCATTATTAACTATATCTCGGCCTATTTAGTTCGTCATTTCCTGATATGAACTATTTAATAACCCCTTTATTAATTTTATTTGCCGGCGGGCAGGGCTTGGGCAAAGTTCATCAAGGTGACTCCAGGCAACTGGAGAAAAAAGATGTTTTGGTATCGACCCAAGGTAAGTAATTAAGTAGTACTAGCTAGCTAGCTACCATCTCTTTAATTCTTGTTTCAATACCATTAATTAATTATCATGCTTGATTAATCATTATCTGATTCAATTCCATTCTCGTAAAGGCCCTGAAGCAGGCGCCGGGGAATGATCTGTGTGCATACTACGTTTGCGAGAACATTCGCATGATGGCGTCCGAAAGGAGCAGATCTCAAAGACAGGATTGAGTACGTTTGTCAGAACACTATTCACAAATTTTCACACCATTATCGATATCTAGTCACACAACTAATACACATGCATATTGATCTCCTTCTTAACAGTTCAGAGAGGTGCGGGAGAAGCTCCTACCAACGGAGCGCATACGAGCACTTCAAGAGGAAATAGCGGGTTTTTTGCTCGACCAGGTCATAGATCCCAAAGGAGAATACTATTACCCGCTACCGTCCCCATGAACCACTTGTCATCGTGCTCCGAAGGCACCAAGGCAACATGTAGGAGAAATAGTATATATATACATGTGTATGTGTGAATAATTAATGGTGGTTGTGAGACATTCGATGATATATTATATATATATGCGGTTCTACGAGAAATTCTATTTATATATATGCATAACGTGTACAATATGTAGTATCGTAAAATACCAGCAAACAAAAAAGAATTAAATGGAAAACACAAAATTAATGTAAAAATAAAAAATAAAACCAACCCCCCCAAACATTTAGTACCGGTTGGTGTTACCAACCGGTACTAATGGTCTACCAGCACCCGGGCATGGCTCGTGCCACGTGGTGGATCTTTAGTGCCGGTTCGTGCCGAACCAGTACTAAAGGGGGGGGGGCTTTAGTCTCCACTCTTTAGTGCCGGTTTTAGAACCGACACTAAATGCCCTTATGAACCGGCGCTAAAGCCCGGTTCTGCAGTAGTGTATGCAAGGTACGTGCTGTATGACCGTCATTTTTTTTGACTATTCGCTAGATGGAATGTGATTATTTCCGACGAAGAAAACCTCGTATAGTATAGCAGTGCGTGTATGGATGGAGTTCTACTATACGAGGTAGTATATGATGCGAGGCACGGACTGTCTGAAAACATCACCTGCCAGTCTTTGAGTACGTTGTGAACCTGCCATGGTCCAACACAAAAGTACTCCGGTTCACCTGGAGCACCAAACCTGGTCCAAACTGGTCTGGTCTACAACTGCAAAATTTAGTTAGAAGAAAAGACAAATATACAACCAACATAGCTAGTGGATGTCAACATCAATCACTCTTTAAACTTTAAAAATAGAAGAGAAAATGTCATCTGATCATCTGATGCCATCAAACAGAATATGGCCTAGCAAGCAACTAAACATCACTTTATTTTTAGGTATTTATCGATGCAGCAGTCCTTCTTAGCCACCAATAAATCTCAACGCTGCTCTAACTTGCTCTGGAATGTTATCCTTTGCTTCATTCTCCCTGACCATCAACATCTGGACCATTAGTCGCTTCCTGAGACTTTGTGGATCCTTCAAATTATGCATAAACAAAGTCAGAAGATATATTTAGCAAATATATGAAAGTTGTAACCTCATTACAAATGCACTTACGTCAGTCCTAGGCATGTTATGAACCATGTCATTCCCGATGGTTTCATACAGATGGGCCATCTCCTGTAGGACTTTGAATCCGGAGTCCATCATGTCACAAAAAACACCATATTGTAATAGCTATAGTAGCGCACGCACTAATACGCAAGCCAAATTTAGAATAGTACCGCCGAGGTGAAACATGAATGTTCTCTTGTTCGGGCAATTCCACAAGTTGGCTGTTCCTATCAGGGGCCTCCCGTTGCAAGAAGGTGCTGAATTCTTGCTTCACTAAAAGGGCTTCCCTCTGAAGTTCAGTGTCATGGAAGTCCTCCTCAAAATGAAATACAACCTGGTTCGAATAATCAATAACGATAGTCCTCTCCATTTCCATGTTCACTGCTAAAAGACCGTAGGACGAATCCACGAGTGACAGTGGGAGAAGATACTGCATTTGGTAGACAAAGGTAAATGGCAAACAAAGTAACCAAACAAATTTATAAGAATGAGAACACTTACAATTGTAGGGGTGTGAAACACGTCGTATCTTGGAAAAGGCTCAAGCACGACATTGTTAATCAGTGCATTGGTGTGCTGTTCTTGGCTTAACCAAGTCTGGCTTAGTGCCCGTGCTTGCTCATGGAATCCCAAATTGAAAAATGTGTCTTTCCAACAGAGCTGGTGCCTGCGCTCCTCTCTGCTGCGTTGGTAGTAATCTTACGCACAGCAACATTAAAGCATAATGGATGGACAAGTCCATCTCCTCGGATGGTGTCTCGGATGATCCGTAGGCTAATCTCGACAGGGAATGGGTGCGAGCTCCTAATCCTGATGTGCTGTAAAAAGGAAGAACAAGGTTCATAACAATTATGACTTTAAGTAAACGTAAACTCAAACGATAAAACTGTGTTGGTGTCTATAACATATGAATAATTTAACAATAGTATATCTCACATCAAATCACCTAAAAGAGTTTGTAATCTCTACCAAGTTAAGTATTTTAATATTATGCACGGGCAAGAACTTAACAGATTGCAGTGTTTTCATAGTAGTACATGGACCTGCATTAAAAATGTTGTAGATTTTGGATGGATGTGGCAGCATAGTAGTTTATCACTTGTTCAACATTGTTGTAGAAGGTGTTAGACCCCATAGTTTTCGACCACAGTTTCTTACGTGTTTCGTTTGAATAGATAGGAAAGTTTGCTAAATAAGCATATTCACAATATGAAAGTAACCCATGTTTTATAATATTTGGTAACACCCATTGAATATGTATTGATATACTGGTTTCAGAAAAATAACTACACAATCAGCCTTTGTAACAGTCGTCTGAACTTAGTCAAGACCACGCGATCCTGACCAGTGCTTAATACTACACAAAACATCTTTCCCAAGGTCCTAACTCATTGGCATGGAAGATTTTTTACGGGGGTATATCTTCTATATCATCCCAGAACATGCATGAGAAAATGCCCACCCCCACTATCATATTTCTCTACATATAAGCATGGCACTGAAATATTATGCTATTTTTGTATTAGTAAAAGACTCATCTCAACATCCAAACACACATAAGAAATTTCATTCTATTATGCTATTTTTGTATTAGTAAAAGAATTACAACTATATAGTAATCAAACATACTAAATTATATGTATTTTATGTTTGAGCTTTTTATATTATTACTTCAAATAGTAATAAGAGCTCGATACTACCAACTATAATGGAAGTGACTGGGGTGGACTTATACGATCACTTGTAAAAAAAGTATACATGTACAGGGCAGTGGACTTAGATGATTAAGTGCAAAAAAGATTAGATGTAGAGGGCTGTGAGAACTTACTCTAGTTGTTCTTCGTCTGAGGAAAGTGCTATGAAATCGTACACATAGTCGACTGCGTGTCGCACTCCCCCAAAATTCGCCATTGCTTCCATTACTGGGGCAAAACGTCTGTCGTAGCACTGGTAAAGCGAGGGAGGGAGGATCCCACAGGATTTTATTGAGTAGAGATGAGGGCCGTAGGGAATTGTGCGACAACGGTTAGGAAGGTGCCCCCTATCGTTCCTTATTTGCATGTTTCCATAACAAAAAAATATCAACAATTAAGGCAAGATATTTGTTTTGATTGCACTATGTAAATAAATCAGTGAAAGATTAAATGTTTCCTAATATATGTCTCCCTTTCCCCATAACTTTCCCTATCCGAAAAAAAGAAAGAAACCGGATTTACTCTGTCGTGAGCGATCGCTGCAACGCTCGATGCCCACACGGAAAGCGTTGATGGTTGTGTGTGTTGTGGGGCCCAGTGTTTTACTTATAATACATCTGTCCCCCTCTAAATAAATCTGCACCCCCTGATTTAACTGGTGGGGCCCTTGTAACGCCCGGATAATCATGCTACAGTAATCTCACGCTAATGATGCCACGTCACCTCCGTTACTGTTACTAACCTCGCAGCATTTCGAAACGGAGTCAAATTCAAATTTAAAATTAAATCAAACGATAAAAGTTTTCAAACATCAAAACAAAAATGTTCGGTGGGTGCCAAATAATACACTAGTAATTATGGTGTAGAAGACATCATTTTATAAATTACCTAAATGCTTTGAAAGAAATAAAAGAAAAGAAAATAAAAAAAAACAAAAACAGAAAGCCCGCCCCCCCTCGCGCGGTACTACCGCTTACCAGCGCGGTACTACCGCTGGCGCGCGGTACTACCGTGCCACTGCCACCGGGCCGCCGGCCGCCCCGGCCCCGTCGCGACCGCCGCCGCCGCCGCCCAGGTTGCCGCCTCGCCGTCTTGCCGCCGGACCGTGCTGCCGCCTCGCCGGAGCGCTCTCCCCCGCCGGACGTCCTCCTCCTCGCCGAACCGCCCGAGTCACCACTGCCCCGTCGTCCTCGTCCCCGTCGCCATCGTCCGCCTCGTCCTCTCCCTCGCCGGACCTTCCCGACCTCCGTCGAGCCCACTGCCCCGTCCCTACGGCCCTCGTGAGCTCACCCCCTCCTCCTCTCTCCACCACGCGCGCACGCGCCCGCGCCTCGCCACGCCCTGGCCGGCGCCCGCGCCCGCGCCGCACCCGTGGCCCACGGCCGCGCCCGCGCCGCCCCAACGCGCTCCCCGCCACTGCATCGCCCGTCGCCCACGCACCAGCGCGGTACTACCGCTTAACAAGCGGTACTACCGCTTAACAGGCGGCACTACCGCCCACGCCCAAACGCGGTACTACCGCCGCCACGCGCGGTACTACCGCTTACCAGGCAGTACTACCGTGCCACTACCGCCCCAGCCCCTAAAACTATTAAAAGGAAATGGCCCTTTACACATATATCCTTGCATATGTAGTGTAGATCCTTGCTTGCGAGTACTTTGGATGAGTACTCACGGTTGCATTTCCCCCTCTTTTCCCCCTTCCTTCCTTTATGGTTGTCGCAACCAGATGCTGGAGCTCAGGAGCCAGACGCCACCGTCGACGACGACTCCTGCTACTCTGGAGGTGCCTACTACTACGTCCAGCCCGCTGACGACGACCAGGAGTAGCTTAGGAGGGTCCCAGGCAGGAGGCCTGCGCCTCTTTCGATCTGTATCCCAGTTTGTGCTAGCCATCTTATGGCAACTTGTTTAACTTATGTCTGTACTCAGATATTGTTGCTTCCGCTGACTCGTCTATGATCGAGCACTTGTATTCGAGCCCTCGAGGCCCCTGGCTTGTATTATGATGCTTGTATGACTTATGTTATTTGTAGAGTTGTGTTGTGATATCTTCCCGTGAGTCCCTGATCTTGATCGTACACGTTTGCGTGTATGATTAGTGTACGGTCAAATCTGGGGCGTCACAAGTTGGTATCAGAGCCGACTGCCTGTAGGAATCCCCCTTCCACACTCCTTGGCCGAAGTCGAGTCTAGACATTGAAAAACTCTTTACTAACATGGCTGTGTGCCTTACGGGCCCACATTGCCAATTGGGTGGTACTAGGATCTTTTACCCCTCGACCTTTACTCCGGGACTCTGAACTCTCTCCTACTCGGGTTAAACGATTTTACTAACTCTAACACTAGGATCCCGTGACCACATTCACCCCAAAGTTGGATAAGCCATAGTTATTCCTTAGAATAGCTATTGGAATAAATTCCACACTGTCGTTTGACTCCTTTGAAACATCTTTGTTTTCAGATGGAACCCACGAGGCAGGTCGTACGCCACACGATGGCCATTGGTGCCTCGGGATCACCTGCTGTGCTAGCTGAGATGATGACCTATCTGGGTTATCGCTGGCACCCTGAGTACACCGTCTACGAGGAGTACGAGGACTTTAACCAGGAGCAGTACCGTGCCATCGTCCACCTCTACTCTCGGGAGTATGACTCCACTGCTGTGTTGCACACCGCTCATGGTGTTGGAGTGACCATCGATATGGCAGTTCACGATGCAGCTTATGCTGCTCTGACACGTCTTCGTGGAGAGTATCGGGAGTTGGACACCTCCCCTTTCAGGCACGTCGCTATCGCATCTGATGTTGGTGCGGAGGGATACTACACTGCTGCCTACTCCACTGTCACCCGAGAGCCTTTCCACCATCAGCACCTGGTTCTGCATGCTGATGGGCTGGATCGAGCTAACCGAGCTCTTCGCCACGAGTTGTACACCACCCGACAACACCTTTACCGTGCTCTTACACTGTTGCACCCCCGTGTCCGATCTGGAGATCTGCCGCGTTCTGCGGTCTACCCAGCCAGGACTGTGATGCCCCAGGGTGTCGGTTGGCCAGATGTGGGAGGCTACTCTCCCCCACTTGGTCCTCTTTTGCCACTTGAGCGCCGGGTTCTGCACCAGAGTATCCGCGGACCCCAGGATGCTGACGTGGAGTTCCCGATGCGACACTACCAGCTTTCAGGCTAGACTTACCTCCACAGTTCCACCTGGGACTGAGGTAGTCTTGCCTATTAGTGTTAGGTGCCTTCGTCGCGAGCCTGTGTGCCGCCTATGATGTCTTTAGACTATGTACTGAACTCTATGCATGATCCCTTTTGTAAGTTATGCCGACTACTATGTAGTAGCTATCGTGCTCCTTTCATTATGCATGTTTCATCATGAATGATTCTTGTCTTTGCAATTAATCAATGCTGAACTACCCCTGTTATGATTAGCAGGATGGTTAGACCAAGTGGTCGTGGTGGCAACGCCCCACCACCGCCTGAGTACATGGCTGGAATGATCCAACAGTTTGAACTGAACCGCCAATTCATGGAAAATATGATGGCTCAGTTCCCTCGCCCCAATATGAACCAGCAGCCAGCCCCAGTGACTGCAAGATTTCATACGCCTCAACCCAACCATCTACCGCAGCTCAACTCAGCCTCTGGATGCTGATGACTGGCTCCGTGACATCACCTATGAGATGGAGTCTGCTGATGTAGCCCCTGCCAGCTATGTCACCTTTGCTTCCTTCTTCTTGAAGGGACCCGCAGCTCAATGGTGGGACAGCCACAGGCGTACTCTGCCAGCTGGAACAATCATCACCTGGCCAGACTTCCAAGCTGCTTTCCGAGCCCGCTTCATTCCTCAAGGAGTCATGGACCGGAAGAAGCGTGAGTTCCGCAACCTCATCCAGGGCAACAAAACTGTCGAAGCTTATCAACGGGAGTTCCTGGACTTGTCCCGCTATGCTGAAGAAGATGTCGCAACTGATGCTCGCAGACAGGAGAAGTTCCGTGATGGACTACAAGCTGACATCAAGCTGGCACTTCTAGTGCATGACTTCGCCGATTTCGCCACCTTGGTGAATAAGGCCATCAATGTCGAGACTGGTCTGCAGGAATACCAGAGCTCTCAGAGGCGCAACCGTGACACGGGCTCATCTTCGGGCCCGTCCTCGCAGAAGCGCAAGATATGGATCCCGAACAGCATGTACCGTCCAAATGCACCTGCTTCAAGGAAATCTTATGCTGCACCACGTCTGCCTCCTCCACCATCTAGGCAGCCAAAGCTACCAGCTCCCCCACCTGGAGCTCCTGTTCCCACTCCCGATAATGGTCTGTGCTACAAGTGTGGCCAACCGGGTCACTTTGCCAGAAACTGCTATCAGAATCAGAACCAGAATCAACTGGCCCTTCCAGCAGCTGGCCGTGGGAACAACCAGCCCTGCAACAACAATTCCAAGTCTTATGGTCATGTTCATGCCAACCATGTTGATCTCAATGAAGCTCAAGACCAGCCTGCTACTGTGATGGGTACTCTTCTCGTAAATTCAGTACCAGCATCTGTTTTATTTGATACAGGAGCATCGCATTCGTTCATATCAGCAGAATTTGCATTCTTGCATGGCATTAAATACGATGAGATGAACACTCCGGTAGTGGTACACACCCCTGCGGGCCAATGTCAAACCTCTATGGTTAGTCACAACATTCCAGTTGAAATCGAAGGACTGGAATTCCTTGTCTCTCCCATCGTACTGAAGTCCTGTAGCATTGATCTCATACTGGGAATGGATTGGTTGAAAGCACATACTGCTTCTATAGTTTGCGCCACTAAGACCGTCCATCTGCTACACCCTACTGATGAAATAATAAGCTACAATGCTCATCTGGTGCAAAATGCCGAGGCACGGCTTTATGCGTTGAATGCATTGAATACTGCACCACTCGAGGGCATTGAAAACATCCCTGTCGTTCGCGAATTCCAAGACGTCTTTCCTGAAGAACTTCCAGGGATTCCCCCTACTAGAGCTGTCGAATTCGTCATCGACTTGAAACCAGGCACCGTTCCTATTGCCAAACGACCCTACAAGATGCCACCTCATGAGCTCCTTGAACTTAAGGAGGAAATCGACAAATCTCTTCGCAGTGGTTTCATTCGCCCAAGTTGCTCTCCTTGGGGAGCACCTTCTATCTTTGTTAAGAAGAAGGATGGGACAAACCGATTAGTCCAAGACTACCGTCCTATAAACCAAGCTACCATACAGAATAAATATCCTCTTCCTCGGATCAATGATCTGTATGATCAATTGGCTGGTTCATTAGTGTTCTCTAAACTCGACTTGAGGTTGGGTTACCACCAGATCCGTGTTCGCGAAGAGGATATCCCAAAGAGCGCCTTCGTGACTCGATATGGATCATACGAGTACACCGTCATGTCTTTCGGCTTAACCAATGCTCCAGCCACCTTCTCTCGTTTGATGAACTATATATTCATGGATTACCTCGACAAGTTCGTGGTGGTTTATCTGGATGATATCCTGGTATTTTCCAAGAACAAAGAAGAACATGCTGAACACCTTCGTCTTGTGCTGGAAAAGTTACGAGAGCATCAACTATATGCCAAGTTCTCCAAGTGTGAATTCTGGCTTCCCGAAGTAACCTATCTGGGGCATGTCATCTCTAGGGATGGTATTGCCGTCAACCCCGAGCGAGTTCAGGCTATTCTCGATTGGACTCCTCCGAAGAACGTTAAGCAAGTCAGAAGTTTTCTCGGGCTCGCCAGCTATTGCCGTCGATTTTTCGAGAACTTCTCTAAGATCGACAGGCCTCTGACTAACCTGTTGCATAAGGGTGTCAAGTTCCAATGGACAGACAAATGTCAGGAAAGTTTCCAGGCACTCAAGGACAAGTTGACTTCTGCCCCAGTGCTAGCTCCACCTGATACTAAGAAGGTTCGTCATTTACTGCGACGCTTCCCGTCAAGGATTAGGCTGTGTCCTAATGCAAGACCGCAAGGTGATTGCTTATGCCTCTCGACAATTGCGCCCTCACGAAGAGAACTACCCAGTTCACGATCTCGAGCTTGCTGCTGTCATTCATGCACTAAAGCAGTGGCGACATTACCTTCTCGGTAACCGTTGCGAGATCTTCACCGATCACCAAAGTCTGAAGTATCTGTTTACTCAGCCAGACCTGAACCTCCGTCAGCAGAGATGGATGGAGATTGTTGCAGACTTTGACATGGGTATTTCCTATACACCAGGAAAGGCTAATGTAATGGCTGATGCCTTGAGCCGCAAGTCTTACTGCAACCACCTCCAGATTCACAAGGTTCAACCTTCGCTTGTTGAAGAATTCAGGAAGCTGAACCTCCATATTGTTCCGCCTGGTGCACTCGTTCCCCCTCCTCCTGATAGCCGTAAGATGAACCTTCACGTTGTTACCCAGGGTTCTCTCAATACCCTGGTTGCTAAACCAGATCTCGTGGACAGCATCAAAAGGCTACAGAAGTATGACTCTCAAACCCTTAAGATTAAGCGCTACCTCGCTGAAGGAAAGCCCTCATTCTTCACTGTCGCTGATGATGGCACTTTGTACTTCAAGGACCGCCTAGTGGTGCCGTGTAAGGAGAAAAACCTGGATATGACTCAGGAGGTTATGGAAGAAGCTCATGATACACCTCTGTCTATTCATCCCGGTAGCACCAAGATGTACCAAGACATTCGTGAGAGATTCTGGTGGTCTAACATGAAGCAAGACATTGCTCGTTATGTTGCTGAGTGTGACGTTTGCCGTCGTATCAAAGCAGAACATCAAAGGCCTGCTGGAACTCTACAACCTATCTCTATTCCTGAATGGAAATCGGACCATGTTGAAATGGACTTCGTCACTGGATTTCCCAAATCGCAGAAAGGTAATGATGCTATTCTCGTCGTCATTGACCGGCTTTCTAAGGTTGCACATTTTCTGGCGGTCAAATAAACAATCACTGCTAGTCAACTTGCAACCCTCTATATGTCCAGAATTGTTTCACTTCATGGTATTCCACTGGTTATCAGTTCAGACCGTGGCAGCTTATTCACTTCAAGATTCTGGGCAAGTTTCCAAGAAGCTATGGGAACTCATCTGTCATTCAGTACTGCATTTCATCCTTAGTCGCAGGGGCAAGTTGAACGTGTCAACCAAGTTCTCGAAGACATGCTTCGAGCTTGTGTTATTTCTTTAGGCAAGAAATGGGAGGAATCTCTCCCGTATGCTGAGTTCTCCTATAATAATAGCTATCAAGCTAGTCTGAAGATGGCCCCCTTCGAAGTGTTATATGGACGAAAGTGCCGAACCCCTCTGAACTGGTCAGAAACTGGGGAACGTCCACTCTTTGGTCCGGATATTATACAACATGCCGAAGAACAAGTCCGCATTATTCGCGAGCATCTCAAGACTGCTCAGTCGCGTCAGAAGAGTCAGTATGACCGTCATCATAAAGACATGGTCTATCAACCTGGCGAAAAGGCCTATCTTCGAGTTACACCAATGAAGGGTGCTCACCGCTTCGGGATCAAGGGCAAGCTAGCCCCTCGCTATATTGGCCCATTCACTATTCTCGAAAGGCGTGGAAAAGTGGCATATCAACTGGAGCTTCCGCCGAACCTTTCTCAGGTTCACGATGTGTTCCACGTGTCAGAACTCTGCCGTTGCTTCAAGGACCCAATCCGAGCAGTGGATCATGAAGTGCTCGAATTGCAGCAGGACCTCTCCTATAAAGAGCATCCGGTCCGCATTCTCGATCAAGCTGAACGCCGCACACGTCAGAAGGCTATCAAGTTCCTCAAAGTTCAGTGGTCGAATCACTCTGAAGATGAAGCCACTTGGGAACGCGAGGATCGCCTGCGTGATGAATACCCCGCACTGTTTCCTTCTACCTCCTAAAATCTCGGGACGAGATTTCTTGTAGTAGAGGAGATTTGTAACGCCCGGATAATCATGCTATAGTAATCTCACGCTAATCATGCCACGTCACCTCCGTTACTGTTACTAACCTCGCAGCATTTCGAAACGGAGTCAAATTCAAATTTAAAATTAAATCAAACGATAAAAGTTTTCAAACATAAAAAAAATGTTCGGTGGGTGCCAAATAATACACTGGTAATTATGGTGTAGAAGACACCATTTTATAAATTACCTAAATGCTTTGAAAGAAATAAAAGAAAAGAAAATAAAAAAAAAACAAAAACAGAAACCCCGCCCCCCCTCGCGCGGTACTACCGCTTACCAGCGCGGTACTACCGCTGGCGCGCGGTACTACCGTGCCACTGCCACCGGGCCGCCAGGCCGCCCCGTTCCCGTCGCGACCGCCGCCGCTGCCGCCCAGGTCGCCGCCTCGCCGTCTTGCCGCCGGACCGCGCTGCCGCCTCGCCGGAGCGCTCTCCCCCGCCGGACGTCCTCCTCCTCGCCGAACCGCCCGAGTCACCACTGCCCCGTCGTCCTCGTCCCTGTCGCCGTCGTCCGCCTCGTCCTCTCCCTCGCCGGACCTCCCCGACCTCCTCGAGCCCACTGCCCCGTCCCTACGGCCTCGTGAGCTCACCCCCTCCTCCTCTCTCCACCCCGCGCGCACGCGCCCGCGCCTCGCCACGCCCCGGCCGGCGCCCGCGCCCCGCGCCAGCGCGCGCGCCCGCGCCGCCCCAACGCGCTCCCCGCCACTGCATCGCCCGTCGCCCACGCGCCAGCGCGGTACTACCGCTTAACAAGTGGTACTACCGCTTAACAGGCGGCACTACCGCCCACAACCGCGCGGCACTACCGCCCACGCCCAAGCGCGGTACTACCGCCGCCACGCGCGGTACTACCGCTTACCAGGCGGTACTACCGTGCCACTACCGCCCCAGCCCCTAAAACGTTTAAAAGGAAATTAATAAATAAATAATAATTAATTAATTAAATTTCAGAATTAATAAAATCTTTAGAAAATCATATCTTTTAAACCGTAGCTCAGATGAAAATACTTTCTACATGAAAGTTGCTCAGAACAACGAGACGATTCCGGATAAGCATCCCGTTCGTCCGCCACACCTCCCTAACCTATCGCACTCGCAACTTTCCCCCTCCGGCAACTCTGCCCAAAAACACGAAACACCGGGGATACTTTCCCGGATGTTTCCCCCCTTCGTCGGTATCACCCCTTACCGCGTTGGGGCACACCTAACACCGCGCTTGCTCTGTCATGTATCGCCTTGTATATGTTTGCATTATATTTATTGTTTCTTCCCCCTCTTCTCTCGCTAGACACCGAGACCGACGCTGCTGCTGATGCCCCGACCGACTACGGTGTTGACGACCCCTTCTTCTTGTCTGAGCAACCAGGCAAGCCCCCCCCCCCTTGATCACCTGATATCGCCTACTCTTCTCTATACTGCTTGCATTAGAGTAGTGTAGCATGTTACTGCTTTCCGTAATCCTATTCTGATGCGTAACCTGTCCTTGCTACTATTGTTGTTACCATTACCTGCAATCCTATCTGCCTAGTATAGGATGCTAGTATTTCATCAGTGACCCTACATTCTTGTCTGTCTACCTTGCTATACTATCGGGCCGTGATCACTCGGGAGGTGATCACGGGTATATACTATATACTTATACATGACACATGTGGTGACTAAAGTCGGGTCAGCTCGTAGGAGTACCCGCAAGTGGATCTTTGTGGCGGAGCGACAGGGCAGGTTGAGACCACCTAGGAGAGAGGTGGGCCTGGCCCTGGTTGGCGTCCGCGGTTATCTCATAATAACACGCTTACGAGTTCTTGGTATTAGATCTAAGTCTGGCCATTTGGTCTATACGCACTAACCATCTACGTGGGAGTAGTTATGGGTATCCCGGCGTCGTGGTATCAGCCGAAGCCTTCTTGACATCAGCGACTGAGTGGCGCGCGCCGTGTTGGACCGCTTTGACGTAACCGCCGTGATCGTGTGGGTTGCTAGGTCTGCTCGCGGCCGCGTTCGCAACGTGCAGGTGTGCTATGGGCAATGGGCCCAGACCCCTGTGCGCTTAGGATTAGACCGGCGTGCTGACCGCTCTGTTGTGCCTAGGTGGGGCTGCGACGTGTTGATCTTCCGAGGCCGGGCATGACCCAGGAAAGTGTGTCCGGCCGAATGGGATCAAGCGTGTTGGGTTATGTGGTGCACCCCTGCAGGGAAGTTAATCTATTCGAATAGCCGTGATCTTCGGTAACAGGATGACTTGGAGTTGTACCTTGACCTTATGACAACTAGAAGCGGATACTTAATAAAACACACCCTTCTAAGTGCCAGATACAACCCGGTGGTCGCTCTCTAACAGGGCGACGAGGAGAGGATCGCCGGGTAGGATTATGCTATGCGATGCTACTTGGAGGACTTCACTCTACTCTCTCCTACATGCTGCAAGATGGAGATGGCCGGAAGCGTAGTCTTCGACAGGGTTAGCTATCCCCCTCTTGTTCTGGCATTCTGCAGTTCAGTCCACTGATATGGCCCTTTACACATATATCCTTGCATATGTAGTGTAGATCCTTGCTTGCGAGTACTTTGGATGAGTACTCACGGTTGCATTTCCCCCTCTTTTCCCCCTTCCTTCCTTTCTGGTTGTCGCAACCAGATGCTGGAGCTCAGGAGCCAGACGCCACCGTCGACGACGACTCCTGCTACTCTGGAGGTGCCTACTACTACGTCCAGCCCGCTAACGACGACCAGGAGTAGCTTAGGAGGATCCCAAGCAGGAGGCCTGCGCCTCTTTCGATCTGTATCCCAGTTTGTGCTAGCCATCTTATGGCAACTTGTTTAACTTATGTCTGTACTCAGATATTGTTGCTTCCGCTGACTCGTCTATGATCGAGCACTTGTATTCGAGCCCTCGAGGCCCCTGGCTTGTATTATGATGCTTGTATGACTTATGTTATTTGTAGAGTTGTGTTGTGATATCTTCCCGTGAGTCCCTGATCTTGATCGTACACGTTTGCATGTATGATTAGTGTACGGTCAAATCAGGGGCGTCACAGCCCTGATTTCTTTCCCTAATAAATCTGCCCCCTGATTTCAACTGTGGGGCCTGATGCCTTTCCTCTAATAAATCAATCCCCCTCCTTTTTTTTGAGACGGAAATCAAAGTTTCCATTAACCAAACAGCTCAGCAGAGTCGCTGGCTACAAGACCGTGCACAAACTCAGGTGCTTGATCCGGCCACATGACTGGGGCTAACGCATCCGCTACTTTATTACACGCCCTGGGGCAAAACGAAAATACCACTTGGTTAAAGTTTAAGCTAGCAAAGCATCTGATTTCTTTGAAGAGCACTCCATTGGCTGCGAGGTCAAGGTCGCTGGTGTTGAGAGCCTGGACCAAGTTCAGTGAATCTGTCTGCACTTGCACTCTCGTCATACCCCAACTCTAAGCTGCATACAGACCCTGTAGACATGCTGTCGCCTCCACTTGGAGAGGATCGCTGATGTGCTGTATGTGACCCGCTCCGGCTCCCACTGGCTGGCCCTTAGCATCTCTGATTATAAAGCACCAGCCGCCTCGGGAAGGGTTCTCCCTCATGCTTCCATCCACATTTATCTAAAGAACTTCCTGACCCAAGCGTACACTGCATTCAGTTTTGTCCTGGCTCCCAAGTTGGGCATTCAGTCCGTGCCTCAGCCAATCCTCAACCAAAACATTCACCCTCCTTGCCACATAGCTAGGATTATTTCTAGCATCCCACCATGCCCACAACATCATTACACATTTCAGTTTCATTTCTTCAGGGAGCTTTAGGATGTTATAGATCATCTCTTTCGGACCATCACAAGCCAGCAAGCGTTCTCTTTCCTCATTCAACTGCATCTCTCGCCACAATGATTTGGCAAACTAACACTTGAGAAACAAATGAGCTCCATCCTCATTCAGTCACCCACACATTGGGCAGACTGTGTGTCAATTTCAATACCTTGTGGCTGCTGTTGGCTGTCTATGACCATTCTTTGCATTATAATTATTTGAATTTTATAAGGACGGTACCGTGGAAAATTCATATCATCTTGCATCACGAGCTGTAACCAAAATGCGCGTGCGTACTAAATGCCTCCTACCACTTATCATCTGGGGCTGAATGATCATTCATGATAAACAAACAAAAAACAATAAAACTACTAACAACGTTGCAACAAATTCAATCCATAATCCAACAATATGGCAGCGCACGAAACCTTAATAATACAAAAAACACAATAAAGTTTTCAAATGTACGTACATAGAAGATAAAATATTATATAGTTATTTGAATAAAATCATAGATAATTATTGTTTCCAGCCCTAAATAGCTGATGTATAGGAATTTTTTATTGTCGTTTCTGCATGCATCGATCCATCTTCAGTTGCTTAAAACCCTCAAGGCCACCCTGATTTCTTCTGGGATGTTTCCAGCTGCTTTATTGTCTTTCACCATCAGCACTGGACCGTCAGTTGGCTCCTGAGCAATACTGGATCCTACAAAATATGCAACACATCAACCATTATATGATGAAGTGTTTTTTTAATAAACTTCACACAGAAACTCATCGTATATGCACTTACGGTAGTGTTCATCCATGTCATGCTACGCAAACAACCAAGCTAGTGGGCCATCTCTTGTAGGACAAAGAAACCAAAGTCTTTGCTGTGACACAAAAAAGTGTTAAATATTACAAGACATGCTAAATTTAGTACATTACCGGCGAGCATTATAACGGTATGCATCTTCTGTATAAGATCAATTAAGCACATTACCGGCGAGCATTAGAAGACATGCCATGTTGTCGCCAATCCATGAGTGGGGTATTCCAACCCGGGATCCTAGCCTGCAACACATCGTTGAACTCTTGCTTCAACAATGTGATTTCCTTCATCATCTCTTTGTTACGAGTGCTCTCTCCAACTTGCCCGACGTCTCGTGATGTATCCAGTACGATAACTCTCCTTCTCATACGGTTTACTACAAGTAGCCCGTATGATGAATCCGGGATAGTCAACGGTAGTAGATACTGCAGCAGGTCGACACATGTTAATTGCTATTATGATATTAAAATAAACATTAAGAATGAGCGTCTCTTACAACTATAGAGCTGAATACATCATATTTAGGGAAGGGCTGGACAACAACATTGTTAATTAGCATCATGGTGCGCTCTTCTTGAGGCATCCAGGAATACCTAACAACCCGTGACTGAGCATGAAACTGCAAGTCAAAAAAAGTTTGCTTCCAACCAAGTTGGTGCCTGCATGCCTCTCTACTTCCGCGTTCGCAAGCTTACGAACAACAAGATTGAAGCATGCGGGATGAAGACTTATGTTTGTTAAAAATAGGGTGTCCTGTAGCATCCGGAGGCTGATTTCTATCCAGTATGGTGTATCGCTTCTAATCCAGATTGTGCTGCAACACAAAGAATGCACAACAACCTTTAACAACGAGTGTGCTAAATTGGAACAAGAGTATGTTAAAATGGCGACTTTTTTCAAATAGTTTGATTTCTGTGACCAAACAATAATATTTACAGCAAATTTAGAGAAGCAAAAAGTTGGTACCTACCTTTAACATCTGGTAACTCACTTACATTAGGCTTGAAATAAACAGTTGTTTCTTTCTAATAATCTGTTAGCTGTGTAAAAGAATATGGCCAGATGTACAACATAGTGAGGGAATAACTCTACAGTACTATATTTGTAGAGCAGAGAATATGTGAAAAAATATTCAAAAATTATAGTTGCTGTGCGCTAGAAATATTGAAAATCCATTAAACATAATTAAATCCTTCGTAATGGCTGCAACGTCTCATGTTCTCTAGAAACAGAATGAGATATAGCAATATACTAATCTAGGAACCGAACTCATGGTCGAGACTGTCCTTGCCTACATGTATGTACAGGTGTCCAAACTATCACCTAACTACCTGGCCTATGCATGACATTAAGATGTGTACTCACAAACTTATGTATGTACGTACACACGTTTCATAATTGCTTGTATATTAATCTTAGTATAAGCAGTGTATGAGAGAGTTCTAATAAGTTTTCTATATAGAAAATAAATGTACAATAAGATAACTTACTCCAATGTCTGCTCGTCATGAACGCCATTGATAAAGCGAAAGATGTATTCAAGTGCATCTTCCACGACATGCATTCGTGGGGGCAGAAGATGCATGGGAGCGGGCACAGCCTCATGCGGCTCAGGCACAACCTCTTGGGCCTCGGGGACAGCACCCTCCAGGGGCGTGGGCACAGCAACCTCTAGGGCGCAGTTTTTCCAATGATCGCCTCCATCGCTGACCGAAAACTCATGAGTGATTGGTTATTCTTGATGGAATATATGCGAACTGGGGTGGGTAGGGAATTATATATATATATAGGGAAAATCCATCCTATCACCCGGTGGTGTGTATATATATATATATATATATATGTGTGTGTGTGTGTGTGTGTGTGTGTGTGTGTGTGTGTGTGTGTGTGTATCATATTTATGGAGACTTAATATTGCCTTCCAAATATCGAATATCATTTAATTAATGCCATTTGTTTCTAATTAGGAAATGTTGTGGATGTATCAGATCTTAGGGACATATCAGATCATTCCCAGAATTTATGAGTGAATAATATCTTCCGATTGCATAATATTTTTTTATCATTCCCAGTGAACAATTCACCATTGTATAAAACCAAATATTTGAATAGCACTACGTGTATCATACATTGAAGCATAATGCCAAAAGGGGTTCACTATAACTTGACAAGCAAAAATGCTGACACTTGATCATACTATTTTATTGATTATAATACACTATTAAACCAAAAAGAGATATAACGAAATTTGGCAACGAAATGTTGCATGCACCATGTTGATACACAAATTACTCTAGCGTCCATTTTTCCTGGCTTGAACGCGATCATTGACGTAAGAAACTGTTTCGTCATAAGTCATCAGGCTGGCTTCGTGGATATCTTTGATAAAAATAAGTGTTAGTAATAATGACAACTTTATTACAGAATTACATAAAATAACACAATGACACAAAATTAAAAATACTTTAGAAACCCTACCTTGTAGATAATGATCATCATCATTAATGTCAGGAGAGAAGAAGAATGTGCTCTCCCTCATAGTTTGCAGGCATTGATCCCTCCGATTTAACTGTACGTAAGTAACATTAATCTTCTCGAACAGATTTTCCGTGCGTTGCAAATGGTACAAGTGACGACCAGCATGCTCTTGACTTAGGCGTAGAAAAATTATCTCCCGTCTACATACAAAAACAAATGTTAGGTGTAGGGAACAATAATAAAATTAAAATAACCATATGAAAATCTCATATACTGAATGGAGCTTACCGAAAATTCATGAGGCCAATCTCAACGAAAGGGACATGCCGTCTATATACTGAATCCCACTGATGTTGTATCTTACCAGCATAGACAAGAATATAACAACATCCGAAAAAATGTAATCATAATGAGACAATGCTATGTATGGACTAATGTGCAATAACAAAGCTGAAGGTGCTGCACCAGTGATGGTTTTGTCCCGTAGCGACAATATGGCCCCGAGCTGTGGGAAGCATGGTGGACAAATTGTCGATGATATCCTGTGGGACGACATGCTAACCTCGGTCCTAGAATGTAGTGCGATGACAAACTCCATGCATATATACCAAAAAATGTCCATCTAGCATTTCTGTGGGGTTGAACCCGACGGAAGTGAAGTCATAAGTCATCTCGGTCTACAGCATGTCGTTGAAGCGGAATGCTTGGTTGCTGTAGGCAATTGCTTCCATCTTTGTTCCCTAATAATATTTTATAAATAATTAAAAAAATCAGGTTGAGAAACTCTTTGACACATCTGCATACTAAAAAAAGTGCTATATGTGGTGATGAGTAATGGCTTACGTCCTGATCAAGTAGTATACAACGAAGGTATTGGTTTCCCATTGCATTCTCCCTGATCTGGGCCTTCCACAACACCTTAGCATGAATGATCCAACAATTATGATATATATGTTCCATGTCGACGTTCTGGAAAGTGAAGTTCCTGCATAGCATAGAATGAATATATGAGGTAAATAAACGAGCGCGATGGCAAATCAACGTACAGGATGATAGATCTTGCCTGCTCATCGGTGGGATTTCTACACGAGGGATGATAGCAGCCGGTGGATTTGCCATCACCCTCCTAGTTCTTGTCAAGTTGTAAGAGATCACCATAGTCGTAGAGGATGTAGAGGATATTGCTGAACCTGTGTAGAAATATGGAGGCTCATATGGTGGTGCGTGGCATTTATATATTACCATAGTGGGCGGCGGGAAAAGCAATAACTTTCAAAAATTAGTTTTGGGGCTCTAGGTGTACAATAGAAAGTTTGATCAATCTTTGGAAACCAAATAAAGATTGATCAATCTTTGACATCTTAATAAACACAATTTATTATTTATAGTAATCAAACAAATCAGGATCTGATTGCAATCGAGGCGAGTATCAAAATAATTACTGTTTATTTACTTTTAGTAACACAATAATTGTGGATCTCAATATAATGAAGGAGATACCCTGTTACCGTAAGGGTAGTCACGTAATATATCTATTTCCATTAATGCACCAACGTTATGTCTCATGCTTTATTTACACCAGTTTATTTTCCTTATGTGTGTAACAAAATATACTTTGCCTTGATTGCGTGCAATATTAAGTCTCATGCTTTGTACTTTTGCAAATAAGTTGTGCTGAACAAAGCATTGAGTTATTATGCAACCCAGAGTTTTTTAAGGATTTATTAATACTTCAAATGAAATGAAATGAAATTGTGAACATAAGTCGAAATTTGTTCGTGTGTCAGCTTTATGCCAATCACGGCTTCATGTCGAGAAATATAATTTAAAATATTTCTTTAGTCAGCCTTTTCTGATTTACTAATTGTTGTGTTTGGCAGTAAACTGTTTTAAAAACCACAATTTTTCCATATTAAATTATTTTGAAGCATAAACAACACGCACTAAATATTTTGATAGAACCGTGAGCAGCTCTATCAAAATTGCTTGCTAGCCGTATTGGTGTAGGTGTCTCAGCAACGTAATTACTTCTGTTTTTAATATCATGTACAGAGTCATTCGAACTATTATTTTTAACTGAGACGAATTTGTACTTGGACGGAAGTTAGTTAATATTGCACCAAATAAAACCTAGGATGTATATCGTTCAGTTCTAAATATATCGGCATACATTTTTTTGCTATCTAAATAGTTTGCGAGTAAGCACTTGTATCGCTGCTGCCATTGCTAAAACATGGCATGGGGCTGAGAACAAACATGCAACTTAAGACAAACTTTTGTTCCTCTCAACATGTAGTGATAAAAGAAAATGACAATAGCATGTTTGCTGGGATAAATAAAATAAAACTGAAAATCACATTGTCATCGAGCATTTAAATAAGAGAAAACAAGAAAATTAATCACCCTTCATTATTTGACTCCGAACGATTACATTGGTAAATGCTCATAAAGAGCAATGCAACAACTAACATACTAAGATATATAAATAACACTGTAGACCTCCTCATGCTTGGTCCTTTGAAGGTGGTGGTGGCTTCTTGTCGCATGCTTGGATATGCTTCACGACCATCTCCGTCAACTGATTCATTTGGTTAATCAAAGTCTGCACCAACATGCTAGTCTGTTGTTGTGCCTGCAGAATCTCATAGTTGCTGGTACCCCAACCGTCTTTCCTCTCTGCATTTGACCCCATGCCACGCTGGATATCCCTGCCTGAGGGGACATGTGCACGAGGGATGTGATGCACCTCACGACGTCGGATTTGGTTATCAAAGTGGTTTGTCGAAAGCATGGTTGGGAACTGAATAGGCAGGTTATGATCATGCATCTTTAGTTTCTTACACTTTGGTGCGGATCCCTCACCAACACCACGAGCTCGGTGCGGTTCTTCATCATCTTCCAGTTGACCTAGATCACCAGGATGAAGCTGAGTCGTGTCTTCCTGATCTTGATCGTTATCCTCGGAACTATTGGATGACGACATGTCAAAGTAACTGGAGTGGCAAGGATGTAGCGGTCTGGTTTGGGTGATGCAAGGGTGGAGCAATTTATAGATGTTTATAAGGAAACATTGATTAGAAAATCCGTCTATGAATCAACCGAGATGATCACAATCAGAAAATAAAATCTTTTGGAATCAGATTTATGATTCGGCGTGATCAACCCAGTAGTAGTTTACAATGAAAAACAATGAACATGCCATTAAATAAACTAACACTACCAATTTTTATGTCACCAACCCATTAGTAGATATAAAGGAAACACATTTAAGGGTGATGATACACGTTCTGTTTTGATGACATCGTATTGGTGATTGGCATGATCACTTGCCGTAATATTATTGGTGATACATATATTACTTGTTTCCGGAGTCATTAGGAGATATCACTTGCCGTATTGGTGGTATCACTTGCCGTATTGGTGATATCACAACCCATTAGGAGATATCACTTGCCGTATTGGTGATACATATATTATTTGTTTCCGGATATTATATGGGGGATTTTGAATTCTTTTTATATGGATATTTACTAAGTCTGCCGATATTAAAATTAAGTTATTTTCTTTTCCGGTTTTATTAAGTTATTTTCCATTTCTAGTCAATCTTTTTCTTTGAACATCTTTTTGTGAACATTTTTTTCATAAGTATCGTCAAACACATTAATCTGAGCACCAATATAATACTATGAACATGCGGTACAAAAATTAGACACCCATACACACTCATACAGCTCAAGGCAGTAAAAGAACTTCAAATACATGTATGCTTTCAGCCTTTTCATGACCACGTATGCTTCATCTGCTCATGAAAACTGAACAGCGTTTAAAACTGATTGGAGCAAACCAAATCTTAGACACTCATACAGCTCAAGGCAGTAAAAGAACTTCAAATACATGACTATATATACTAACAGCAAGCCATGCCAGCTATAAATGTACATGAAAACTGGACAACATTTAAAATTGGGTGGAACAAAGCAAATATTACACACTCATACACACTCATACAGCTCAAGGCAGTAAAACAACTTCAGATACATGTATGATTTCAGCCTTTTCATGAGCATGTATGCTTTAATCCTCTCGAGCATACATAACATATGTAAACCAATGTATCACACGCACTGAAATTCAATGTATCAAATGTAACCTGCATGCTAAATGGTGACAAGACATGCATGCTTTGAAAGGGTTTTAATCAGCTTGAGTATTCAAACTGTACAAAGTAAATTTAACATGTTCCAGGTCTTTATGAAGCCAATCATTATTTCTGAATCTCAGATTACACATAACATAGTACGCTGTGTGACATGTACATTGATAGAAACATTGCGATAGTAGAAAACCTATAACAGTGATGAAGGTCCTACTATGATGGCTGATTATTGAAATGCAGTTAGTAGTTCAACTAATTGGAGTATACCTCCAACAACCAAGATACCAAATGAAAAGATATGTAAAAAAACTGAATTACAGCAATTCTTGACCATCGGAAGAGTAAATTCCATATTTATAAATCCAGCAGGTCTATTAAGACCGGACTTCAGCCTGTAAGTACTTCCTTGTAGACGATGTTCTTCATTGAGATCAGCAAGGACACGGTCGGTCTTTTTCGCTTCTTTGGATTGTTATTTTGCATGTTGGCCTTCTCCTTCGGCTTCTCCTTCTGAATGAGTATCTTTATGTTTCTCTTCGCGGTGGCTCGAGACAAAGCAACATAGAGTTGACCATGAGAGAACACCGGATTAGGTAGATACACACCAACAATCGGGATGGTCTGCCCTTGAGCCTTGTTAATCTTCATAGAAAAGCTAAGCCTTATACGAAATTGCTTCCTCTTAAACTTGAATGGAAACATGTCGTTGTCAGATGGGCACAGAGGTATTCAAGGAAGGAAGACCCTCCAACCAGTGTGTTGTCCAATCACGATTTCTGCATCAATGGTGTTCCTCTCAAAACCTCTAACAACAAGCCTAGTCCCGTTACACAGTCTATTAGCTGGATCAATATTCCTTAGAAGTATGACCGGGTAGTTCAGCTTTAGTTTGAGTGCATGCGGAGAAAGACCATTGGGAGTCAATCCGTTCAGAAACTCAGGAGCGCAGTAGCCATATGGGTCGTCTTCCGCACTGTCAAAGCTATGGTAGATTACTTCATCTTTGTGGAAACGCTCTATCATGCGGATGTTTATCTTGTCGACGTTGTCATTTGTCGTGGAAAGGATTGCGTGAGATGTCATGTAATTCGAATCAGACATGTTGTCATCTAGACTCGGAAACACATGGTCAATCAGCTTCTCTAGGTCGTCAACCTCGCCTGTAGATGGCAGACAAATGTCATCAGGGAGTAGTATGTTGCCTTGATCGTCAGCTTCCTCTGTGCCATTACTGACCCTGAGCAAGTAATCTGCAAACCACGTGTCATTATGAGCCCTCATTTTGGTGATGAGCCGAAGCTGCCGCATACCCTTCCATAGATGTTAACTTCGGAGGCTTGCATCAATTATCTGGCCCTGTGACCCCCCTCTGACGACCAGAAGCACCTGCCTAAAGTCCCCGCCAAAAACAACAGTCTTTCCTCCAAAGGGTCGGTCGCGTATTCCCATGATGTCGCGCATGCCATTGTCCAATGCCTCAACCGCTTGTCGCTTAGTCATGCTGGCCTCGTCCCATAGTATCAATGAGGCCATCCTTAGCAGCTTGGCTGTCCCACTCTGCTTGGTGAAGCTGCACGAGGCTCCATCATCGTAACTCAGTGGGATTTTGAACCTCGAGTGGGCAGTCCTGCCGGCAGGCATGATAGAAGCAGCGACGCCCGACGTCGCGGTAGCGATAGCAATCTTGCCCTCGCCCCTCACCTTGGCAAGCATCGCCCTGTAGAGGAAGGTCTTCCCTGTACCTCCAGGGCCATCAACAAAGAATACACCCCCATCACCGCGTTCAACAGCCGCTAGTATCTCGTCGTATGCAGCCCTTTGCTCCAAGTTCAGGGAAGATGACAATTTAGTGTCACTTTCGTCAAACTCAACGGTTGATTCCTCGATAATCTCTCTGGCCTCGCCCTCGGTTGGGTCAAACGCATCATCGATGGTTGGAAGAGAGAAATCAATAATGTCTTTACCCATGGACTGCAACATACCCCTAATGTCAAGCAACACCATCTGCTCCACCTCGTTCGGGGACGTCCATGTTCGACGGTAGTCATCAGACATAGGCTCGAGGTGCCTATCCCATAAACCGCGCACGTTTCCTGGCTCGCAGTGCACCAAGATGGTTGCGAAGAGCCTCCTAAGAGAACATGGCATCGCCCACTACTCCGCCTCCATAAGACAGTCGTCGAGCGTGTTGTCTGCCTCGATGAGTCCCAACCTTTCAGCAGCCTCTCTAAAGCTCCCACATACCACTCCATCCACGGTGAGCAAGTCCTCAAAGCCTGTTTTGCCCGTAACATGGTTCAACAACACACGCAGGTAGTACCGCTCCCCCTCGGCAGGATTGGCAGGCACGATACGACCTATTTGAAAACGCTCCACTCGCCGCATCCAGAACTTCTTTCTCTTCTCCCACGTGAAGCTTCCGGAAAAATCCTTGTACAATATATGCCTTGCCCAAGGGTGTTTTTCGTTAGCCTTGAAATACTCCGTTAACATGGATTTTGAAGCATTTTCGGAGGAGACAACATTCTTCAAGTCAGCCTGTGCATTGAATGCAACCCTGTGCATATTCGGGAGATGAAGAGGCAACTGCAAGACAAGCGGGTAATTGGCGCACAGTGGGAAGCCAAATATCCTCCACATAGCCTCCGGAGGGGTCACCCATCTTGCGTCAACGTATCTCTTGATCTCATCAATGTTACCATCAGCGTCTGGCTGGTTGATGCTGAAAGAAGCCTTATCATGGCCCTTATAAATGTACTTATAAATGTATTTGACGGCCTTTATGCTAGAGCAGACCTCAACGTTGATGTGGCAATTAAACATCCGCAGAAGGTAAGGGTTATATGGCACAACCCATTAGTTGTCCAACATTTTCCCTCGGACCTTAGCACGTCTTCCATCGTATCTACGCTGATAAACTGGGTATGAGTCCTTGCCTTGTACCGTGTTCTCATTGAATGGCCGCGGGTATCTGCAGTTGCATTCATTATCTTGCATGCAAACATTCTTCGGGTTGAGAGCACCGCATGGTCCGTGCATCATATGTTTTACCACCATTGCATACATTTCAGGATACTTCTGCTTGTCTGGGAGCTCTGCGGAAATGAGTCGGTCATACTGCTCTAGGACAGGAAGCTTATATGTTGAATCCATGATCAACAAAAAATGTGCGTGGGGAGGCCCCTCTTTTGGAACTCGACTACGTACACATAAGCAACAACAACACCCAGGACCATCTTCTTGAGCAACATGTCTTTCATAGCCTCTAGTTTACCGTAGAACACACGAGCCACAATATCAGGTCGGTCTTGCGCCGTCTGACCAGGAAGCAACTCATTCGTTATCTCTTCCCATTTAGGGTTGCAAGTCATGGTCAAGAAGATGTCAGGCTTCCCGTATGTATGTAAAATTACCATTGCATCCGTATGTCTCTTCTTCATGTCGCGGTCGCCACTAGGGTAAGTTCCAGGGAGCACTATTCTTACCCCAACAGCGCTTGCTCGCGTCTCCTCCGATGTGATCGCATCAACAACTCTTATACAATTCGGCACAGATCCGCGTCTGGTTCTTCCTATACCACCTCAACCGACAACTCTCAATCTTGATGTACATGTCAACCGCCCATTGCTGCAGTAGGCGTGCTCCACAGAGTATGGGATTGAAGATCGCAGGCCGTGTTTGCAGCATGTAACAGTAGTAGTCTCTCACGGAGACGCATAGCCTGCTATTCCCCTCTACACATGTTTCAGTACCATCGCATGAGCATTCTTTTGAGAAATAAGATATTATTTGTAACAAAATGGGACACAAACGACATACCTGCATCCTCCTCATCATCATGGCCCAGTCGAGGATGTTGTACAACCTCCCAAGAAACATTATGTTTAGGTAGCTTCGGATGCCAACCTAGCTCCCCCCTTGGATAGAATAAGGGATAAGACAACGGGTCATATGCTCCTGAGGTCACACGTATACTATGCCTTTCATTGTTGTTACCACAAAGTGTTATCCTGCGGTCAAACCTTTTTGCTAGGTCATTGCCCTCAACCCAAATTGCAGCGACCTCAGATGACACCGGTCTATTATATGTTCTTTGGTCAAGCCTCTTATCGGTGTTTAGGTCTATCCTATAATCATCGAGGTTGTCCTTGTGTGCACCCAAACTCCTAAATTGATGGGAGTATGGGTTTTCTTTGAGTATGTCTACTAACCTCTTCACGACATCATGGTCTAATTGCTTGGTGGCCGCCTTACGATGAGTTAGGTTTGGGTCGTCATCATAGAAGTACAACTGCAGATGTTCTGGACGGGAGCTAGGCCCGAACGAATGCACATTGTGGTAGATGGTGCCGTGTGCTCGGAATGTGTACACCCCAGACTTCATGTTTGTGTAGTTTTCATCAAGGATGAAGCCATGGGTTGTGAAGCCGAAATGCCCGTTGAAGAATCATATGTTCTCCCGAAAATGTCTAGAATCTGCATCCATGCTGGACCATAGCCTCATAAGCTCTGGGATTGGTTCCGGTTGCTTAAGCTGGATCTGGCCATTGCGACAGCAGAACCCGTCAGTCTCGGACTCAAACTTCTTGGCCTTGCAGTGTTTGCAGTTTTCGGCGAGTTTTAGGATGTGAGTGCTGTCTGGGATGTTTGAGTAGACACTATAAAATGGATCATTCTCGCTAGGTTTAGCGCTAGACATGCTCGCTTCCTCGTCATCATCCAATATGTCATTATCGGATCCTACGGGCATTTGTTGAAACATCACATTCAAAACAATAACAAATAATAATTCTAACTACAATAAAGCACCACAATGTCCTAGTTTAGAGTTAGCCATACCTTCGTTGCGAAACATGTAGTACTCCTCATCCATCAAGTCGTGTGCTGCCGGCTCATCGCCTATGGTGCCGCTTAGGAATACATCGATGTCTACTACATTCAGGTCATGCCGAATGTGACATTAGACAACATCATGTAGAACAGGGTTGCTGAGAATGAGCATAAGAAAGTGACAATAGCAATTTCATACCATCGGCACCGACAGTGTAACTCGGCATGTTCGTTCTCGGGTCGCCATCAGATGAATCATCTTCTGAGGCCCAAGAGACGGGTGATGCGCGGCTTGTGGAATCGGGACATTCAAAGGTTGAGTTTGCTAGGTCTGGACGTGGGATTGCGATGCATTCTTTGCATGGTTTTTTTCCTTCTCTCATAATTGGCCTTCCTTTGAGCACTTGACTCCCCCTTCTCAATCACCGACATGTTTTGCGGCGTTGTGCGCGCTTCTCTCGTAGTTTTTCATTCAGTGTTTCTCTGAAATCCACCGTTACTTCTTCCATTTTCTTCTGATAACATGCTCGGCTACGTTCATTTTTCTGCTCCCTTTGCTCGTTTGTTAATTTACTTTTCCACTCATTGTCACGCTGCCTCCTAGCTAGAATAGCGTTATGGGTGACACCAAACGCGTGTAAGGTTGAAGGGGGAAATGTTGCTTCCTCTTGCAATAATTCTGTAACGTTGGAGCTATTAATTGGCTGGTTGAACAATGTTTTCAAAATATAGTTAGAACAATTTGATTATAAGGCGTCTGGAGGTAGTGTCATCAAGAATATTAGGGCCTGACGTCGAAAGTGAAACTCAAGGTAAGCTTATACCTGATGTCGAAAGTGGACGTTTGTTTTCATCTTCGATAAGCTAATCCTTTTTCCTCCGATAAGCAACTCGCCGTAGGGTGTTTTTATGATCTCTCTTGCGTTCTTCGTCTCTTTTTTGCTTCGTTTCTTGGGTGTCATTCAAGATTACATCTGGTGTAATTAAGGACATTCACGAAAATTAGAGAATAAAACAGAACCGTGCCAGCAATTGCTGTATGAGTAGGCACAATATGATTACCTTGTAGATCAGTGTCATTAATGAGGCCAGATGTGACGGTAGTTGTAGCAGGAAATGTTGATGCATCATGCGAGAATGATGTATAGAGCTAGTTGGGTTGTCTGGTGAACCAAAGTTGTCCAAACATATTATTAATGCTTAATGGTTAAGACGTTACTGACTATAATGGTTAAAACATTTTAAGCTTACCTGATAAATGAGGGGCTTGTGCATTTTCATCTCGGACATTCGGATGTATTTTCCGCCGACAGGCAGCCCTCCTCAGGGCGTTTCTACGGTCTCTTTTGCGATCTTCTTCTATTCTGCTTGTATTCTCTTTGGTGTCATTCAAGTCATCTAATGGTGCCTTTCATGTCATTCTCTCAAAAGCCAAAGGAAAAAACACAACTTGACATCAAACGATCATGGAGAAGGTAAAATCATATTACCTTGTTTATCTTTCACACTACCCACACCCGATGTGACCGACGCTTCACGAGGGTATGCATCATCATTAGGCGAGACTGATGTATAGTCCGAGGTAGCTGGATTATCTGATTCAACAAGCGTGGTTAGTATTTATTTAAATGGCTGGAACATGAATATGTATGTACAAACAGTAGATGATCATAAATCAGCCTTACTTGAAACACCGAGGGGACAAAGATCAATTTTCATCTGATGATAATGTCGTGTGGGTTTGTTTATCTGCCCATCTTCTTGAACATTTGTGATATCACATAGAGTCCGGCGGCGAACAGACTGCCCATCGACTTGTTCGTTATTCAAACCATCTGACTTGTTATTGCAATAAGACGCCCGCCTACGAGCGTTGATAAGATCCTTATGGTCTACCATATGTACTACAAGTATGAGAGTTAGTGAACAAAAAAAGTATGAGCAATAGGTTTTTCTGTTCATCTTATGCGTATTCAGGTTATCGTTGATAAGATCCCTATGGTCTACCATATGTATCCCTAGTATGAGAGTTTGTGAACAAAAAAAGTATGAGCAATAGGTTTATCTGTTCATCTTATGCGTATCCAGGTTATCTTTACTCGGGAATATAGGTTAATACAACGAATCCCTCGCATACTATACGTCTGCACATCAAGCTAAGCGTAGCCAGCAAACTCATGTTAAACAACTCACCAGATTTTGCAAGGGAAGGCTGATTCTCCTCTTGTAACCTGACAATATCCTCCTCTTTTTTCTTCCGATAAGCTGGACGCCTCCCTGCGTTGTACTGCTCCCTTGCTTTCTCAGCGTATTTTTTGCATTCATTAAATACAGCTCCAGTTTCAAGCTGTTCGGAAGCTATGTCGTCTGCATCATGTTATAAGTAAAAATAAAAAAACCCATAAACCTCACTGATCCGCCACCCAAGAGGCCGGTTAGGAAGGTGGATAAGCATGCCCAGGGATACCTTGAGTATCATCTCGTAGCTCCGTCATACCATCAGCATTATTCTCATAAGACGACCTCATTCCGTCGTTTAAAGGTTCCCGCCCTACAAATTACCAATCAACAAATATTGCTCTATGTTGTACATGAAGGTGAACTATCTCAGTTATTAACTATGTCACATTAAACGCGGATGAGTCTGTACCATAAGAATCTTGTGCTACATAAGTGCCATAATCGAGTGTTAGATTACTCGGAGCCGACAACGAATCATCATGATGGTCTCCAGGCCTTAGCAATTTTGATCCATCTGTAGAGTTGTAGTCAGCATGAATAATAAACCAATGCTTGCTTGGTTCCGAGTAGGTGACAAAGTATGCAGGCAACATTATCAGATATCTTCACATAGTCTTTTACCTGGTTCGGTCGTGTAAATAGTGTCAACATTTTCAGCTACGGTTACGATGCTTGCATTGTAGTCTTCAACATTTGTCCCGCTCATAGGGCCTGCAACACATTAAGCATGGTTCATGTCATTGTCAGAAATGCACGTCAGGCAATACTTCTCAGTATGTTTCACACAGTCTTATACCGGGTTCCGTCGCGTAACTACCATCAACTTTTTCATCTACGGGGTATGATGGTTGCATTGTATTCTTCAACATTTTTCCCGCTCGTAAGGCCTGCAACACATTATGCATAAAGTTTGTTACTGTCGGAAATGCATGTATAACTGGTAGAGTGCTTCATACCTGTAGTTACGCCCTCTCCTTGTTGATGTTCACCGGCCTTGCTTTTTGAATTACCCATACGCACCTGAAATGACCGTTCCCTGTTTAGGAAGTATCTTTAAGAAATTGATGGGACCATATGATTAATAATCTCCTATTTGTGTCTGGCCGTGGTGTTTTTGAGGTCTGGAAGAAGCATAAAGAAAACCTGACTCCGATGGAGAGAGTTGAAGCAAGATGAAAGCAAGAGAGATGGCGCATGCACATGATGGTAGTTTACTTGAAGTTTTATCACAGTTTATCATTCAGTTGCTTTGCACGGTTTTATCATAATCGTTTAAGTATTTGCTTCTGCACCATCTCATCTGCAGGGTGGTGAAACTGCTCTTTGTCAGCCATAATCGTTCATCATTGATAGGCACGAATCTGATTAAGAAATGGTGCAAATCTGATTGATTGATTGAAAGCCATATAATTCTGGTATGTGTCCGTTGCTCCCTTCAATGTAACTAAACCTTTTCTTCAGTTTTGTGAAAGCCATATAATTTGCATCTACCAATCCTGGAACAGGTTACTTTTCTGGTTGACACTATAGCTACAACGAACTTAATACAATGCATAGTGCAATTGAACTAAATACAATGTCAGATCTTATGGTCTTGAATTAATTATTATCTTTTAAGCGCAATTGCTATATTTTAAACCATTGATCCAAAATGCATAGTGCATCTTTTTGGTTCGGCGAAAAACTTTCATGGTTGACACTATAGCTAAACCATTGTAATCCTCTGATCATGCTATTCTCTCTGCACCTTTGATTCTCTTCTTTTGTTTTAGTTCTTAGAGAGAAACTCATTTTTGTACTTTAATTGTGCCTGCAGTTTACATTCTTTTACTGAGTGAATCTGGTTCTAAATGTTGGGTCAATTTTGTTAATTCGGTTATGGTTGAAAAATGCAAAAAGATTAGTGTCCTGTTTATTGTGTTCCTGCGTGAACTTGTTCTGAACCTTACGTGCTGCTGTTTTACTTTTCAGTTTTGTCAGAGTTATGTTTTGGTTGGCTGATGGCTTGCAAGATCATTTGGTTTGTGTAGTCATTTTTGTACTTTAATTGTGCCTGCAGTTTACATTCTTTTACTGAGTGAATCTGGTTCTAAATGTTTGGTCAATTTGTTAATTCGGTTATGGTTGAAAAATGCAAAAAGATTAGTGTCCTGTTTATTGTGTTCCTGTGTGAACTTGTTCTGAACCTTACGTGCTGCTGTTTTACCTTTCAGTTTTGTCAGAGTTATGTTTTGGTTGGCTGATGGCTTGCAAGATCATTTGGTTTGTGTAGTCCACATAGAAGGCACATCATCCAGAAAGGTAAGCATCTGAAGCATGTCCGGATTCATGCCGCTTAGTTTCAAGGAGAAGTGGATAAAGGTGCAGCGAAGACCAATTAAATAGAGCAAATAAAATCACATGGATTTAGAAATTAGATAATTGTGCAGCTCGGTCAAATCATAGGTTTATTGAAACAACTAATTAGATTTTTAATTTTAGCATAGTGGATCTACTTTTGAGCGCAACTGCTATATTTTGGACCATTGATCCAAAATGCATAGTGCGTCTTTGTGGTTATGAGAAATGGAAGATCACCATAATGGAAGATTATGTTTCATACATTTGACGGTGTGTTCAAACTTACTTAATTTCCCTATTTGCAATTTCCCTATCATAACAAGCTGTTTTGTGTCAACCAGGGCGTTGCGGGGTGACATTATGTCTCTCAACTCTTTCTGGGCGAGTTCCGATGGTCTATGGCTATACGGAACTGGTACATTATGTCTCATTGCTGCAATGTGATGCCTATGGCTTTATGGAACTGGTATTTTTCCAGTTGATGCGATGGCTGTATGAGATGTGATGGCTGTAAAATTCAAATTATACCTAATTTTTTTTCAGTTCACGCGATGGCTGTTTGAAATGTGATGGATGTTAAATTCGAATCATACCTGGACGTGAGTTTCTCTGGCGCCGGATCCTGGACGCCTTAGGCGGCAGCTGGTCAAAGGGATAGCCGGATCCTGGACGTATCCGGCGACGGGTTCTGAAAGGGATCGGCGCCGGATCCTGGAAGCGTTCGGCGGCAGGTCCTCAACTGGACCAGCGCCGGATCAGTGGAGGCCGACAGTTTTGATGTGCGAGTTACGCGCCTTTGATGTGCCAGGCCGGCAGCGAAGGGATGGAGCGGTGGCGGTGAAGGGACGAAGGGCGGCGGCGGGCGAACGAGGGCATAGAGTCGAGCGACTGTTTCTCGCTCGAGGGCACGAGACCTCGCTCGTATGTGCGGGCGATTGGTTTCCGATTTTTTTCGCTGGTTATTTTTTGCCGGTTTGTTTTTGCTGGTTTATTTTCATCCGTGACAGATGGGTGCGACGGGAGGTTAGGCGTGTGGGGGCGGGTGGGGGACTCGGCTCAAGGGTTTTTCTTGGTTCATCGCGGCTGAGCGTGAGGTGGGAGCAGGTACCAAAAAAGACCATGGTAGGTGGGACGAAAATAAACCCGGAACGGAGACTACCAACTGAGACATTAGGAGTAGAGATATGCAACTATTGTATTTGTCGTGTATGAGCTTAGCTATAAATAACATGGCAAAATCATATAGCCATGAGTTGATTATACTATTAACGATGCTCCTATCTGGCTGCCATGTCCAGAAATCATGTCTAACATTTATCGGGATCTGCAGAATTGCCTCAGCACGTATTTGCAGAAAATTAGCTCTTACTACCTGGCCATTCCAGCCTTGCCGATCCTTATGAAAGAAGATCACTAGCATGTGTAATCGTAGCATGTGAAGGCCTGTCAAACTTTGAAAGAGTAATTTCCCGGTATCCAGGGATCTTCCCATACCTTGATTGTATCCCCTTCACCCGTTCATTTGATCAATCCGAGCTTCCGAGCCTCTCGCCGAGGTAAGATAGCCCTCCAGGTGTGTGATGATCCCCTGCGCTTTGAAACATCCATGAACTCTTTCCCATTATAATATTTCCCACGTAGTACTTGTGCACATAATGATTCTGGGTAGGGGATTAGTATCCATCATTATTTTGCGAGCATGGCCTGATTAAAGAGATGAAAGTGCTGGAAGCCCATTCCAGCCACACATTAGCGGATAGCTATGTCCTTCCACTTCTTTCAATGCATTTTCTACCAATTTTCATCTCCTCCCCACTAGTACCTGGCAATAATAATAACAATCTTTTTGCAGGTTTTCTTTGACAATTTAAGACATGTCATGGAATAGGAGGATATCATGTTGTAATTCTCCTTCTATCAATAAAAAATACGCAATCTTTGTGTATTCACGAAAAAAGGAATATGTGGGGCTTGACAGGATGGCCTTGATCAAGACCGCCCTGGCAGCACTGTTCACGAGCTTGGGTGCCCATCCGTTAATTAGCTTCTTATACTTGTTGCAATGTAATCCAAACTATTCTGTCAACCACCCCATGGCCGTGGGTAGGCCCAAGTACCTCCCAGCTAGACCTTCTGTTTCACTTTCCATTCCTTAGTGAATAACACCCTTCAGTTCCGCTGGACAATTTGCACTAACCAGAACATACTTTCACATCCTACGGAGTCCAGCATCTATCCGGGGTGCGGGCGTGCGACAACCCTGGCCCACTCAGAGTTATGTTTTGGTTGGCTGATGGCTTGCAAGATCATTTGGTTTGTGTAGTCATTTTTGTACTTTAATTGTGCCTGCAGTTTACATTCTTTTAATGAGTGAATCTGGTTCTAAATGTTTGGTCAATTTGTTAATTCGGTTATGGTTGAAAAATGCAAAAAGATTAGTGTCCTGTTTATTGTGTTCCTGTGTGAACTTGTTCTGAACCTTACGTGCCGCTGTTTTACTTTTCAGTTTTGTCAGAGTTATGTTTTGGTTGGCTGATGGCTTGCAAGATCATTTGGTTTGTGTAGTCCACATAGAAGGCACATCATCCATAAAGGTAAGCATCTGAGGCATGTCCGGATTCATGCCGCTTAGTTTCAAGGAAAAGTGGATAAAGGTGCAGCGAAGACCAATTAAATAGAGCAAATAAAATCACATGGATTTACAAATTAGATAATTGTGCAGCTCGGTCAAATCATAGGTTTATTGAAACGACTAATTAGATATTTAATTTTAGCATAGTGGATCTACTTTTGAGCGCAACTGCTATATTTTGGACCATTGATCCAAAATGCATAGTGCGTCTTTGTGGTTATGAGAAATGGAAGATCACCATAATGGAAGATTGTGTTTCATACATTTGACGGTGTGTTCAAACTTACTTAATTTCCCTATTTGCAATTTCCGTATCATAACAAGCTGTTTTGTGTCAACCAGGGCGTTGCGGGGTGACATTATGTCTCTCAACTCTTTCTGGGCGAGTTCCGAAGGTCTATGGCTGTATGGAACTGGTACATTATGTCTCATTGATGCAGTGTGATGCCTATGGCTTTATGGAACTGGTATTTTTCCAGTTGATGCGATGGCTGTGTGAGATGTGATGGCCGTAAAATTCAAATTATACCTATTTTTTTTCAGTTCATGCGATGGCTGTTTGAAATGTGATGGATGTAAAATTCAAATAATACCTGGACGTGAGTTTCTCTGGCGCCGGATCCTGGACGCCTTAGGCGGCGGCTGGTCAAAGAGATAGCCGGATCCAAGACGTATCCGGCGACGGGTCCTGAAAGGGAACGGCGCCGGATCCTGGAAGCGTTCGGCGGCGGGTCCTCAACTGGACCAGCGCCGGATCAGTGGAGGCCGACGGTTTTGATGTGCGAGTTAAGCGCCTTTGATGTGCCAGGCCGGCGGCGAAGGGATGGAGCGGTGGCGGTGAAGGGACGAAGGGCAGAGGCGGGCGAACGAGGACATAGAGTCGAGCGACTGTTTCTCGCTCTAGGGCACGAGACCTCGCTCGTACGTGCGGGCGATTGGTTTGCGATTTTTTTCGCTGGTTATTTTTCGCCGGTTTGTTTTCGCTGGTTTATTATCGTCCGTGACATATGGTTGCGACGGGAGGTTAGGCGTGTGGGGGCGGGTGGGGGACTCGGCTCAAGGGTTTTTCTTGGTTCATCGCGGCTGAGCGTGAGGTGGGAGCAGGTACCAGAAAAGACCATAGTAGGTGGGACGAAAATAAACCCGGAACGGAGACTACCAACTGAGACATTAGGAGTAGAGATAAGCAACTATTGTATTTGTCGTGTATGAGCTTAGCTATAAATAACATGGCAAAATCATATAGCCATGAGTTGATTATACTATTAACGATGCTCTTATCTGGCTGCCATGTCCAGAAATCATGTCTAACATTTGTCGGGATCTGCAGAATTGCCTTGGCACGTATTTGCAGAAAATTAGCTCTTACTACCTGGCCATTCCAGCCTTGCCGATACTCCTGAAAGCAAATCACTAGCATGTGTAATCGTAGCATGTGAAGGCCTGTCAAACTTTGAAAGAGTAATTTCCCGGTATCCAGGGATCTTCCCATACCTTGATTGTATCCCCTTCACCCGTTCATTTGATTAATCCGAGCTTCCGACTCTCGCCGAGGTAAGATAGCCCTCCAGGTGTGTGATGATCCCCTGCGCTTTGAAACATCCATGAACTCTTTCCCATGATAATATTTCCCACGTAGTACTTGTGCACATGACGATTCTGGGTAGGGGATTAGTATCTATCACTACTTTGCGAGCATGGCCTGATTAAAGAGATGAAAGTCCTAGAAGCCCATTCCAGCCACACATTATAGGATAGCTATGTCCTTCCACTTCTTTCAATGCATTTTCTGCTAATTTTCATCTCCTCCCCACCAGTACCTGGCAATAATAATAACAATCTTTTTGCAGGTTTTCTTTGACAATTTAAGACATGTCATGGAATAGGTGGATATCATGTTGTAATTCTCCTTCTATCAATAAAAAATACGCAATCTCTGTGTATTCAAGAAAAAAGGAATATGTGGGGCTTGACAGGATGGCCTTGATCAAGACAGCCCTGGCCGCACTGTTCACGAGCTTGGGTGCCCATCCATTAATTAGCTTCTTATACTTGTTGCAATGTAATCAAAACTATTCTGTCAACCACCCAACGGCCGTGGGAAAGCCCATGTACCTCCCAGCTAGACCTTCTGTTTCACTTTCCATTCCTCCGTGAATAACACGCTTCAGTTCCGCTGGACAATTTGCACTAACCAGAACATATTTTGACATCCTACGGAGTCCTGCATCTATCCGGGGTGCGGGCGTGCGACAACCCTGGCCCACTCAGAATTATGTTTTGGTTGGCTGATGGCTTGCAAGATCATTTGGTTTGTGTAGTCATTTTTGTACTTTAATTGTGCCTGCAGTTTACATTCTTTTACTGAGTGAATCTGGTTCTAAATGTTTGGTCAATTTGTGAATTCGGTTATGGTTGAAAAATGCAAAAAGATTAGTGTCCTGTTTATTGTGTTCCTGTGTGAACTTGTTCTGAACCTTATGTGCTGCTGTTTTACTTTTCAGTTTTGTCAGAGTTATGTTTTGGTTGGCTGATGGCTTGCAAGATCATTTGGTTTGTGTAGGCCACATAGAAGGCACATCATCCATAAAGGTAAGCATCTGAGGCATGTCCGGATTCATGCCGCTTAGTTTCAAGGAAAAGTGGATAAAGGTGCAGCGAAGACCAATTAAATAGAGCAAATAAAATCACATGGATTTACAAATTAGATAATTGTGCAGCTCGGTCAAATCATAGGTTTATTGAAACGACTAATTAGATTTTTAATTTTAGCATAGTGGATCTACTTTTGAGCGCAACTGCTATATTTTGGACCATTGATCCAAAATGCATAGTGCGTCTTTGTGGTTATGAGAAATGGAAGATCACCATAATGGAAGATTGTGTTTCATACATTTGACGGTGTGTTCAAACTTACTTAATTTCCCTATTTGCAATTTCCGTATCATAACAAGCTGTTTTGTGTCAACCAGGGCGTTGCGGGGTGACATTATGTCTCTCAACTCTTTCTGGGCGAGTTCCGAAGGTCTATGGCTGTATGGAACTGGTACATTATGTCTCATTGATGCAGTGTGATGCCTATGGCTTTATGGAACTGGTATTTTTCCAGTTGATGCGATGGCTGTATGAGATGTGATGGCTGTAAAATTCAAATTATACCTAATTTTTTTCAGTTCATGCGATGGTTGTTTGAAATGTGATGGATGTAAAATTCAAATAATACCTGGACGTGAGTTTCTCTGGCGCCGGATCCTGGATGCCTTAGGCGGCGCCTGGTCAAAGGGATAGCCGGATCCTGGACGTATCCGGCGACGGGTCCTGAAAGGGATCGGCGCCGGATCCTGGAAGCGTTCGGCGGCGGGTCCTCAACTGGACCAGCGCCAGATCAGTGGAGGCCGACAGTTTTGATGTGCGAGTTACGCGCCTTTGATGTGCCAGGCCGGCGGTGAAGGGATGGAGCGGTGGCGGTGAAGGGACGAAGGGCGGCGGCGGGCGAACGAGGGCATAGAGTCGAGCGACTGTTTCTCGCTCGAGGGCACGAGACCTCGCTCGTACGTACGGGCGATTGGTTTGCGATTTTTTTTCGCTGGTTATTTTTCGCCGGTTTGTTTTCGCTGGTTTATTTTCGTCCGTGACAGATGGGTGCGACGGGAGGTTAGGCGTGTGGGGGCGGGTGGGGGACTCAGCTCAAGGGTTTTTCTTGGTTCATCACGGCTGAGCGTGAGGTGGGAGCAGGTACCAAAAAAGACCATGGTAGGTGGGATGAAAATAAACCCGGAACGGAGACTACCAACTGAGACATTAGGAGTAGAGATATGCAACTATTGTATTTGTCGTGTATGAGCTTAGCTATAAATAACATGGCAAAATCATATAGCCATGAGTTGATTATACTATTAACGATGCTCTTATCTGGCTGCCATGTCCAGAAATCATGTCTAACATTTATCAGGATCTGCAGAATTGCCTCGGCACGTATTTGCAGAAAATTAGCTCTTACTACCTGGCCATTCCAGCCTTGCCGGTCCTCCTGAAAGCAAATCACTAGCATGTGTAATCGTAGCATGTGAAGGCCTGTCAAACTTTGAAAGAGTAATTGCCCGGTATCCAGGGATCTTCCCATACCTTGATTGTATCCCCTTCACCCGTTCATTTGATCAATCCGAGCTTCCGACTCTCGCCGAGGTAAGATAGCCCTCCAGGTGTGTGATGATCCCCTGCGCTTTGAAACATCCATGAACTCTTTCCCATGATAATATTTCCCACGTAGTACTTGTGCACATAATGATTCTGGGTAGGGGATTAGTATCCATCATTATTTTGCGAGCATGGCCTGATTAAAGAGATGAAAGTCCTTGAAGCCCATTCCAGCCACACATTAGAGGATAGCTATGTCCTTCCACTTCTTTCAATGCATTTTCTGCTAATTTTCATCTCCTCCCCACCAGTACCTGGCAATAATAATAACAATCTTTTTGCAGGTTTTCTTTGACAATTTAAGACATGTCATGGAATAGGTGGATATCATGTTGTAATTCTCCTTCTATCAATAAAAAATACGCAATCTTTGTGTATTCACGAAAAAAGGAATATGTGGGGCTTGACAGGATGGCCTTGATCAAGACAGCCCTGGCCGCACTGTTCACGAGCTTGGGTTCCCATCCATTAATTAGCTTCTTATACTTGTTGCAATGTAATCAAAACTATTATGTCAACCACCCCACGGCCGTGGGTAGGCCCAAGTACCTCCCAGCTAGACCTTCTATTTCACTTTCCATTCCTCCGTGAATAACCTCCTTCAGTTGCGCTGGACAATTTGCACTAACCAGAACATATTTTTACATCCTACGGAGTCCTGCATCTATCCGGGGTGCGGGGGTGCGACAACCCTGGCCCACTCAGAGTTATGTTTTGGTTGGATGATGGCTTGCAAGATCATTTGGTTTGTGTAGTCATTTTTGTACTTTAATTGTGCCTGCAGTTTACATTCTTTTACTGAGTGAATCTGGTTCTAAATGTTTGGTCAATTTGTTAATTCGGTTATGGTTGAAAAATGCAAAAAGATTAGTGTCCTGTTTATTGTGTTCCTGTGTGAACTTGTTTTGAACCTTACGTGCTGCTGTTTTACTTTTCAGTTTTGTCAGAGTTATGTTTTGGTTGGCTGATGGCTTGCAAGATCATTTGGTTTGTGTAGTCCACATAGAAGGCACATCATCCATAAAGGTAAGCATCTGAGGCATGTCCGGATTCATGCCGCTTAGTTTCAAGGAAAAGTGGATAAAGGTGCAGCGAAGACCAATTAAATAGAGCAAATAAAATCACATGGATTTACAAATTAGATAATTGTGCAGCTCGGTCAAATCATAGGTTTATTGAAATGACTAATTAGATATTTAATTTTAGCATAGTGGATCTACTTTTGAGCGCAACTGCTATATTTTGGACCATTGATCCAAAATGCATAGTGCGTCTTTGTGGTTATGAGAAATGGAAGATCACCATAATGGAAGATTGTGTTTCATACATTTGACGGTGTGTTCAAACTTACTTAATTTCCCTATTTGCAATTTCCGTATCATAACAAGCTGTTTTGTGTCAACCAGGGCGTTGCGGGGTGACATTATGTCTCTCAACTCTTTTTGGGCGAGTTCCGAAGGTCTATGGCTGTATGGAACTGGTACATTATGTCTCATTGATGCAGTGTGATGCCTATGGCTTTATGGAACTGGTATTTTTCCAGTTGATGCAATGGCTGTATGAGATGTGATGGCTGTAAAAATCAAATTATACCTAATTTTTTTCAGTTCATGCGATGGTTGTTTGAAATGTGATGGATGTAAAATTCAAATGATACCTGGACGTGAGTTTCTCTGGCGCCGGATCCTGGACGCCTTAGGCGGCGGCTGGTCAAAGGGATAGCCGGATCCTGGACGTATCCGGCGACGGGTCCTGAAAGGGATCGGCGCCGGATCCTGGAAGCGTTCGGCGGCGGGTCCTCAACTGGACCAGCGCCAGAGTGGAGGCCGACAGTTTTGATGTGCGAGTTACGCGCCTTTGATGTGCCAGGCCGGCGGCGAAGGGATGGAGCGGTGGCGGTGAAGGGACGAAGGGCGGCGGCGGGCGAACGAGGGCATAGAGTCGAGCGACTGTTTCTCACTCGAGGGCACGAGACCTCGCTCGTACGTGCGGGCGATTGGTTTGCGATTTTTTTCGCTGGTTATTTTTCGCCGGTTTTTTTCGCTGGTTTATTTTCGTCCATGACAGATGGGTGCGACGGGAGGTTAGGCGTGTGGGGGCGGGTGGGGGACTCAGCTCAAGGGTTTTTCTTGGTTCATCACGGCTGAGCGTGAGGTGGGAGCAGGTACCAAAAAAGACCATGGTAGGTGGGACGAAAATAAACCCGGAACGGAGACTACCAACTGAGACATTAGGAGTAGAGATATGCAACTATTGTATTTGTCGTGTATGAGCTTAGCTATAAATAACATGGCAAAATCATATAGCCATGAGTTGATTGTACTATTAACGATGCTCTTATCTGGCTGCCATGTCCAGAAATCATGTCTAACATTTATCAGGATCTGCAGAATTGCCTCGGCACGTATTTGCAGAAAATTAGCTCTTACTACCTGGCCATTCCAGCCTTGCCGATCCTCCTGAAAGCAAATCACTAGCATGTGTAATCGTAGCATGTGAAGGCCTATCAAACTTTGAAAGAGTAATTGCCCGGTATCCAGGGATCTTCCCATACCTTGATTGTATCCCCTTCACCCGTTCATTTGATCAATCCGAGCATCCGACTCTCGCCGAGGTAAGATAGCCCTCCAGGTGTGTGATGATCCCCTGCGCTTTGAAACATCCATGAACTCTTTCCCATGATAATATTTCCCATGTAGTACTTGTGCACATAATGATTCTGGGTAGGGGATTAGTATCCATCATTATTTTGCGAGCATGGCCTGATTAAAGAGATGAAAGTCCTGGAAGCCCATTCGAGCCACACATTAGAGGATAGCTATGTCCTTCCACTTCTTTCAATGCATTTTCTGCTAATTTTCATCTCCTCCCCACCAGTACCTGGCAATAATAATAACAATCTTTTTGCAGGTTTTCTTTGACAATTTAAGACATGTCATGGAATACGTGGATATCATGTTGTAATTCTCCTTCTATCAATAAAAAAATACGCAATCTTTGTGTATTCATGAAAAAAGGAATATGTGGGGCTTGACAGGATGGCCTTGATCAAGACAGCCCTGGCCGCACTGTTCACGAGCTTGGGTGCCCATCCATTAATTAGCTTCTTATACTTGTTGCAATGTAATCAAAACTATTCTGTCAACCACCCCACGGCCGTGGGTAGGCCCAAGTACCTCCCAGCTAGACCTTCTGTTTCACTTTCCATTCCTCCGTGAATAACACCCTTCAGTTCCGCTGGACAATTTGCACTAACCAGAACATATTTTTACATCCTACGGAGTCCTGCATCTATCTGGGGTGCGGGCGTGCGACGACCCTGGCCCACTCAGAGTTATGTTTTGGTTGGCTGATGGCTTGCAAGATCATTTGGTTTGTGTAGTCATTTTTGTACTTTAATTGTGCCTGCAGTTTACATTCTTTTACTGAGTGAATCTGGTTCTAAATGTTTGGTCAATTTGTTAATTCGGTTATGGTTGAAAAATGCAAAAAGATTAGTGTCCTGTTTATTGTGTTCCTGTGTGAACTTGTTTTGAACCTTACGTGCTGCTGTTTTACTTTTCAGTTTTGTCAGAGTTATGTTTTGGTTGGCTGATGGCTTGCAAGATCATTTGGTTTGTGTAGTCCACATAGAAGGCACATCATCCATAAAGGTAAGCATCTGAGGCATGTCCGGATTCATGCCGCTTAGTTTCAAGGAAAAGTGGATAAAGGTGCAGCGAAGACCAATTAAATAGAGCAAATAAAATCACATAGATTTAGAAATTAGATAATTGTGCAGCTCGGTCAAATCATAGGTTTATTGAAACGACTAATTAGATTTTTAATTTTAGCATAGTGGATCTACTTTTGAGCGCAACTGCTATATTTTGGACCATTGATCCAAAATGCATAGTGCGTCTTTGTGGTTATGAGAAATGGAAGATCACCATAATGGAAGATTGTGTTTCATACATTTGACGGTGTGTTCAAACTTACTTAATTTCCCTATTTGCAATTTCCGTATCATAACAAGCTGTTTTGTGTCAACCAGGGCGTTGCGGGGTGACATTATGTCTCTCAACTCTTTCTGGGCGAGTTCCAAAGGTCTATGGCTGTATGGAACTGGTACATTATGTCTCATTGATGCAGTGTGATGCCTATGGCTTTATGGAACTGGTATTTTTCCAGTTGATGCGATGGCTGTATGAGATGTGATGGCTGTAAAATTCAAATTATACCTATTTTTTTTCAGTTCATGCGATGGTTGTCTGAAATGTGATGGATGTAAAATTCAAATGATACCTGGACGTGAGTTTCTCTGGCGCCGGATTCTGGACGCCTTAGCCGGCGGCTGGTCAAAGGGATAGCCGGATCCTGGACGTATCCGGCGACGGGTCCTGAAAGGGATCGGCGCCGGATCCTGGAAGCGTTCGGGGGCGGGTCCTCAACTGGACCAGCGCCAGATCAGTGGAGGTCGACAATTTTGATGAGCGAGTTACGCGCCTTTGATGTGCCAGGCCGGCGGCGAAGGGATGGAGCGGTGGCGGTGAAGGGACGAAGGGCGGCGGCGGGCGAACGAGGGCATAGAGTCGAGCGACTGTTTCTCGCTCGAGGGCACGAGACCTCGCTCGTACGTGCGGGCGATTGGTTTGCGATTTTTTTTCGCTGGTTATTTTTCGCCGGTTTGTTTTCGCTGGTTTATTTTCGTCCGTGACAGATGGGTGCGACGGGCGGTTAGGCGTGTGGGGGCGGGTGGGGGACTCAGCTCAAGGGTTTTGCTTGGTTCATCACGGCTGAGCATGAGGTGGGAGCAGGTACCAAAAAAGACCATGGATGGTGGGACGAAAATAAACCCGGAACGGAGACTACCAACTGAGACATTAGGAGTAGAGATATGCAACTACTGTATTTGTCGTGTATGAGCTTATCTATAAATAACATGGCAAAATCATATAGCCATGAGTTGATTATACTATTAACGATGCTCTTATCTGGCTGCCATGTCCAGAAATCATGTCTAACATTTATCGGGATCTGCAGAACTGCCTCGGCACGTATTTGCAGAAATTTAGCTCTTACTACCTGGCCATTCTAGCCATGCCGATCCTCATGAACGCAGCTCACTAGCATGTGTAATCGTAGCATGTGAAGGCCTGTCAAACTTTGAAAGAGTAATTGCCCGGTATCCAGGGATCTTCCCATACCTTGATTGTATCCCCTTCACCCGTTCATTTGATCAATCCGAGCTTTCGACTCTCGCCGAGGTAAGATAGCCCTCCAGGTGTGTGATGATCCCCTGCGCTTTGAAACATCCATGAACTCTTTCCCATGATAATATTTCCCACGTAGTACTTGTGCACATAATGATTCTGGGTAGGGGATTAGTATCCATCATTATTTTGCGAGCATGGCCTGATTAAAGAGATGAAAGTCCTGGAAGCCCATTCCAGCCACACATTAGCGGATAGCTATGTCCTTCCACTTCTTTCAATGCATTTTCTGCTAATTTTCATCTCCTCCCCACCAGTACCTGGCAATAATAATAACAATCTATTTGCAGGTTTTCTTTGACAATTTAAGACATGTCATGGAATAGGTGGATATCATGTTGTAATTCTCCTTCTATCAATAGAAAAATACGCAATCTTTGTGTATTCACGAAAAAAGGAATATGTGGGGCTTGACAGGATGGCCTTGATCAAGACAGCCCTGGCCGCACTGTTCACGAGCTTCGGTGCCCATCCATTAATTATCTTCTTATACTTTTGCAATGTAATCAAAACTATTCTGTCAACCACCCCACGGCCGTGGTTAGGCCCAAGTACCTCCCAGCTAGACCTTCTGTTTCACTTTCCATTCCTCCGTGAATAACACCATTCAGTTCCGCTGGACAATTTGCACTAACCAGAACATATTTTCACATCCTACGGAGTCCTGCATCTATCCGGGGTGCGGGCGTGCGACAACCCTGGCCCACTCAGTGTTATGTTTTGGTTGGCTGATGGCTTGCAAGATCATTTGGTTTGTGTAGTCATTTTTGTACTTTAATTGTGCCTGCAGTTTACATTCTTTTAATGAGTGAATCTGGTTCTAAATGTTTGGTCAATTTGTTAATTCGGTTATGGTTGAAAAATGCAAAAAGATTAGTGTCCTGTTTATTGTGTTCCTGTGTGAACTTGTTCTGAACCTTACGTGCTGCTGTTTTACTTTTCAGTTTTGTCAGAGTTATGTTTTGGTTGGCTGATGGCTTGCAAGATCATTTGGTTTGTGTAGTCCACATAGAAGGCACATCATCCAGAAAGGTAAGCATCTGAGGCATGTCCGGATTCATGCCGCTTAGTTTCAAGGAAAAGTGGATAAAGGTGCAGCGAAGACCACTTAAATAGAGCAAATAAAATCACATGGATTTAGAAATTAGATAATTGTGCAGCTCGGTCAAATCATAGGTTTATTGAAACGACTAATTAGATTTTTAATTTTAGCATAGTGGATCTACTTTTGAGCGCAACTGCTATATTTTGGACCATTGATCCAAAATGCATAATGCGTCTTTGTGGTTATGAGAAATGGAAGATCAGCATAATGGAAGATTGTGTTTCATACATTTGACGGTGTGTTCAAACTTACTTAATTTCCCTATTTGCAATTTCCCTATCATAAGAAGCTGTTTTGTGTCAACTAGGGCGTTGCGGGGTGACATTATGTCTGTCAACTCTTTCTGGGCGAGTTCCGAAGGTCTATGGCTGTATGGAACTGGTACATTATGTCTCATTGATGCAGTGTGATGCCTATGGCTTTATGGATCTGGTATTTTTTCAGTTGATGCGACGGCTGTATGAGATGTGATGGCTGTAAAATTCAAATTATACCTAATTTTTTTTCAGTTCACTCGATGGCTGTTTGAAATGTGATGGATGTAAAATTCAAATAATACCTGGACGTGAGTTTCTCTGGCGCCGGATCCTGGACGCCTTAGGCGGCGGCTGGTCAAAGGGATAGCCGGATCCTAGACGTATCCGGCGACGGGTCCTGAAAGGGAACGGCGCCGGATCCTGGAAGCGTTCGGCAGCGGGTCCTCAACTGGACCAGCGCCGAATCAGTGGAGGCCGACAGTTTTGATGTGCGAGTTACGCGCCTTTGATATGCCAGGCCGGTGGCGAAGGGATGGAGCGGTGGCGGTGAAGGGACGAAGGGCGGACGCGGGCGAACGAGGGCATAGAGTCGAGCAACTGTTTCTCGCTCTAGGGCACGAGACCTCGCTCGTACGTGCGGGCGATTGGTTTGCGATTTTTTCCGCTGGTTATTTTTTGCCGGTTTCTTTTCGCTGGTTTATTTTCGTCCGTGACAGATGGGTGCGACGGGAGGTTAGGCGTGTGGGGGCGGATGGGGGACTCGGCTCAAGGGTTTTTCTTGGTTCATCGCAGCTGAGCGTGAGGTGGGAGCAGGTACCAAAAAAGACCATAGTAGGTGGGACGAAAATAAACCCGGAACGGAGACTACCAACTGAGACATTAGGAGTAGAGATATGCAACTATTGTATTTGTCGTGTATGAGCTTAGCTATAAATAACATGGCAAAATCATATAGCCATGAGTTGATTATAGTATTAACGATGCTCTTATCTGGCTGCCATGTCCAGAAATGATGTCTAACATTTATCGGGATCTGCAGAATTGCCTCAGCACGTATTTGCAGAAAATTAGCTCTTACTACCTGGCCATTCCAGCCTTGCCGATCCTCATGAAAGCAGATCACTAGCATGTGTAATCGGAGCATGTGAAGGCCTGTCAAACATTGAAAGAGTAATTGCCCGGTATCCAGGGATCTTCCCATACCTTGATTGTATCCCCTTCACCCGTTCATTTGATCAATCCGAGCTTCCGACTCTGGCCGAGGTAAGATAGCCCTCCAGGTGTGTGATGATCCCCTGCGCTTTGAAACATCCATGAACTCTTTCCCATGATAATATTTCCCACGTAGTACTTGTGCACATACTGATTCTGGGTAGGGGATTAGTATCCATCATTATTTTGCGAGCATGGCCTGATTAAAGAGATGAAAGTCCTGGAAGCCCATTCTAGCCACACATTAGCGTATAGCAATGTCCTTCCACTTCTTTCAATGCATTTTCTGCTAATTTTCATCTCCTCCCCACCAGTACCTGGCAATAATAATAACAATCTTTTTGCAGGTTTTCTTTGACAATTTAAGACATGTCATGGAATAGGTGGATATCATGTTGTAATTCTCCTTCTATCAATAAAAAAATACGCAATCTTTGTGTATTCACGAAAAAAGGAATATGTGGGGCTTGACAGGATGGCCTTGATCAAGACAGCCCTGGCCGCACTGTTCACGAGCTTCGGTGCCCATCCATTAATTATCTTCTTATACTTGTTGCAATGTAATCAAAACTATTCTGTCAACCACCCCACGGCCGTGGGTAGGCCCAAGTATCTCCCAGCTAGACCTTCTGTTTCACTTTCCATTCCTCCGTGAATAACACCCTTCAGTTCCGCTGGACAATTTGCACTAACCAGAACATATTTTTACATCCTCCGGAGTCCTGCATCTACCCGGGGTGCGGGCGTGCGACAACCCTTGCCCACTCAGAGTTATGTTTTGGTTGGCTGATAGCTTGCAAGATCATTTGGTTTGTGTAGTCATTTTTGTACTTTAATTGTGCATGCAGTTTACATTCTTTTAATCAGTGAATCTGGTTCTAAATGTTTGGTCAATTTGTTAATTCGGTTATGGTTGAAAAATGCAAAAAGATTAGTGTCCTGTTTATTGTGTTCCTGTGTGAACTTGTTCTGAACCTTACGTGCCGCTGTTTTACTTTTCAGTTTTGTCAGAGTTATGTTTTGGTTGGCTGATGGCTTGCAAGATCATTTGGTTTGTGTAGTCCACATAGAAGGCACATCATCCATAAAGGTAAGCATCTGAGGCATGTCCGGATTCATGCCGCTTAGTTTCAAGGAAAAGTGGATAAAGGTGCAGCGAAGACCAATTAAATAGAGCAAATAAAATCACATGGATTTAGAAATTAGATAATTGTGCAGCTCGGTCAAATCATAGGTTTATTGAAACGACCAATTAGATTTTTAATTTTAGCATAGTGGATCTACTTTTGAGCGCAACTGCTATATTTTGGACCATTGATCCAAAATGCATAGTGCATCTTTGTGGTTATGAGAAATGGAAGATCACCATAATGGAAATTGTGTTTCATACATTTGAAGGTGTGTTCAAACTTACTTAATTTCCCTATTTGCAATTTCCCTATCATAACAAGCTGTTTTTTGTCAACCAGGGCGTTGCGGGGTGACATTATGTCTCTCAACTCTTTCTGGGCGAGTTTCGAAGGTCTATGGCTGTATGGAACTGGTACATTATGTCTCATTGATGCGGTGTGACGCCTATGGCTTTATGGAACTGGTATTTTTCCAGTTGATGCGATGGCTGTATGAGATGTGATGGCCGTAAAATTCAAATTATACCTAATTTTTTTCAGTTCATGCGATGGCTGTTTGAAATGTGATGGATGTAAAATTCAAATAATACCTAGACGTGAGTTTCTCTGGCGCCGGATCCTGGACGCCTTAGGTGGCGGCTGGTCAAAGGGATAGCCGGATCCTGGACGTACCCGGCGACGGGTCCTGAAAGGGATCGGCGCCGGATCCTGGAAGCGTTCGGCGGCGGGTCCTCAACTGGACCAGCGCCGGATCAGTGGAGGCCGATAGTTTTGATGTGCGAGTTACGCGCCTTTGATGTGCCAGGCCGGCGGCGAAGGGATGGAGCGGTGGCGGTGAAGGGACTAAGGGCGGCGGCGGGCGAACGAGGGCATAGAGTCGAGCGACTGTTTCTCGCTCGAGGGCACGAGACCTCGCTCGTACGTGCGGGCGATTGGTTTGCGAATTTTTTTCGCCGGTTTGTTTTCGCTGGTTTATTTTCTTCCGTGACAGATGGGTGCGACGGGAGGTTAAGCGTGTGGGGGCGGGTGGGGGACTCGGCTCAAGGGTTTTTCTTGGTTCATCGCGGCTGAGTGTGAGGTGTGAGCAGGTACCAAAAAAGACCATGGTAGGTGGGACGAAAATAAACCCGGAACGGAGAGTACCAACTAAGACATTAGGAGTAGAGATATGCAACTATCGTATTTGTCGTGTATGCGCTTAGCTATAAATAACAAGGGAAAATCATATAGCCATGAGTTGATTATACTATTAACGATGCTCTTATCTGGCTGCCATGTCCAGAAATCATGTCTAACATTTATCGGGATCTGCAGAATTGCCTCAGCACGTATTTGCAGAAAATTAGCTCTTACTGCCTGGCCATTCCAGCCTTGCCGATCCTCATGAAAGCAGATCACTAGCATGTGTAATCGTAGCATGTGAAGGCCTGTTAAACTTTGAAAGAGTAATTGCCCGGTATCCAGGGATCTTCCCATACCTTGATTGTATCCCCTTCACCCGTTCATTTGATCAATCCGAGCTTCCGAGCCTCTCGCCGAGGTAAGATAGCCCTCCAGGTGTGTGATGATCCCCTGCGCTTTGAAACATCCACGAACTCTTTCCCATGATAATATTTCCCACGTAGTACTTGTGCACATAATGATTCTGGGTAGGGGATTAGAATCCATCATTATTTTGTGAGCATGGCCTGATTAAAGAGATGAAAGTCGTGGAAGCCCATTCCAGCCGCACATTAGCGGATAGCAATGTCCTTCCACTTCTTTCAATGCATTTTCTGCTAATATTCATCTCCTACCCACCAGTACCTGGCAATAATAATAACAATCTTTTTGCATGTTTTCTTTGACAATTTAAGACATGTCATGGAATAGGTGGATATCATGTTGTAATTCTCCTTCTATCAATAAAAAAATACGCAATCTTTGTGTATTCACGAAAAAAGGAATATGTGGGGCTTGACAGGATGGCCTTGATCAAGACCGCCCTGGCCGCACTGTTCACGAGCTTGGGTGCCCATCCATTAATTAGCTTCTTATACTTGTTGCAATGTAATCAAAACTATTCCGTCAACCACCCCACGGCCGTGGGTTGGCCCAAGTAGCTCCCAGCTAGAGCTTCTATTTCACTTTCTATTCCTCCGTGAATAACACCCTTCAGTTCCGCTGGACAATTTGCACTAACCAGAACATATTTTTACATCCTACGGAGTCCTGCATCTATCCGGGGTGCGGGCGTGCGACAACCCTGGCCCACTCAGAGTTATGTTTTGGTTGGCTGCTGGCTTGCAAGATCATTTGGTTTGTGTAGTCATTTTTGTACTTTAATTGTGCCTGCAGTTTACATTCTTTTACTGAGTGAATCTGGTTCTAAATGTTTGGTCAATTTGTTAATTCGTTTATGGTTGAAAAATGCAAAAAGATTAGTGTCCTGTTTATTGTGTTCCTGTGTGAACTTGTTCTGAACCTTACGTGCTGCTGTTTTACTTTTCAGTTTTGTTAGATTTATGTTTTGGTTGGCTGATGGCTTGCAAGATCATTTGGTTTGTGTAGTCCACATAGAAGGCACATCATCCATAAAGGTAAGCATCTGAGGCATGTCCGGATTCATGCCGCTTAGTTTCAAGGAAAAGTGGATAAAGGTGCAGCGAAGACCAATTAAATAGAGCAAATAAAATCACATGGATTTACAAATTAGATAATTGTGCAGCTCGGTCAAATCATAGGTTTATTGAAACGACTAATTAGATATTTAATTTTAGCATAGTGGATCTACTTTTGAGCGCAACTGCTATATTTTGGACCATTGATCCAAAATGCATAGTGCGTCTTTGTGGTTATGAGAAATGGAAGATCACCATAATGGAAGATTGTGTTTCATACATTTGACGGTGTGTTCAAACTTACTTAATTTCCCTATTTGCAATTTCCCTATCATAACAAGCTGTTTTGTGTCAACCAGGGCGTTGCGGGGTGACATTATGTCTCTCAACTCTTTCTGGGCGAGTTGCGAAGGTCTATGGCTGTATGGAACTGGTACATTATGTCTCATTGATGCAGTGTGATGCCTATGGCTTTATGGAACTGGTATTTTTCCAGTTGATGCGATGGCTGTATGAGATGTGATGGCTGTAAAATTCAAATTATACCTAATTTTTTTCAGTTCATGCGATGGTTGTTTGAAATGTGATGGATGTAAAATTCAAATGATACCTGGACGTGAGTTTCTCTGGCGCCGGATCCTGGACGCCTTAGCCGGCGGCTGGTCAAAAGGATAGCCGGATCCTAGACGTATCCGGCGACGGGTCCTGAAAGGGATCGGCGCCGGATCCTGGAAGCGTTCGGGGGCGGGTCCTCAACTGGACCAGCGCCAGATCAGTGGAGGCCGACAATTTTGATGTGCGAGTTACGCGCCTTTGATGTGCCAGGCCGGCGGCGAAGGGATGGAGCGGTGGCGGTGAAGGGACGAAGGGCGGCGGCGGGCGAATGAGGGCATAGAGTCGAGCGACTGTTTCTCGCTCGAGGGCACGAGACCTCGCTTGTACGTGCGGGCGATTGGTTTGCGATTTTTTTTCGCTTGTTATTTTTCGCCGGTTTGTTTTCGCTGGTTTATTTTCGTCCGTGACAGATGGGTGCGACGGGAGGTTAGGCGTGTGGGGGCGGGTGGGGGAAACGGCTTAAGGGTTTTTCTTGGTTCATCGCGGCTGAGCGTGAGGTGGGAGCAGGTACCAAAAAAGACCATGGTAGGTGGGACGAAAATAAACCCGGAAGGGAGACTACCAACTGAGACATTAGGAGTAGAGATATGCAACTATTGTATTTGTCGTGTATGAGCTTAGCTATAAATAACATGGCAAAATCATATAGCCATGAGTTGATTATACTATTAACGATGCTCTTATTTGGCTGCCATGTCCAGAAATCATGTCTAATATTTATCGGGATCTGCAGAATTGCCTCAGCACGTATTTGCAGAAAATTAGCTCTTACTACCTGGCCATTCCAGCCTTGCCGATCCTCATGAAAGCAGATCACTAGCATGTGTAATCGTAGCATGTGAAGGCCTGTCAAACTTTGAAAGAGTAATTGCCCGGTATCCAGGGATCTTCCCATACCTTGATTGTATCCCCTTCACCCGTTCAATTGACCAATCCGAGCTTCCGAGCCTCTCGCCGAGGTAAGATAGCCCTCCAGGTGTGTGATGATCCCCTGCGCTTTGAAACATCCATGAACTCTTTCCCATGATAATATTTCACACGTAGTACTTGTGCACATAATGATTCTGGGTAGGGGATTAGTATCCATCATTATTTTGCGAGCATGGCCTGATTAAAGAGATGAAAGTCCTGGAAGCCCATTCCAGCCACACATTAGCGGATAGCAATGTCCTTCCACTTCTTTCAATGCATTTTCTGCTAATTTTCATCTCGTCCCCACCAGTACCTAGCAATAATAATAACAATCTTTTTGCAGGTTTTCTTTGACAATTTAAGACATGTCATGGAATAGGTGGATATCATGTTGTAATTCTCCTTCTATCAATAAAAAAATACGCAATCTTTGTGTATTCACGAAAAAAGGAATATGTGGGGCTTGATAGGATGGCCTTGATCAAGACCGCCCTGGCCGCACTGTTCACGAGCTTGGGTGCCCATCCATTGATTAGCTTCTTATACTTGTTGCAATGTAATCAAAACTATTCTGTCGACCACCCCACGGCCGTGTGTAGGCCCAAGTACCTCCCAGCTAGAGCTTCTGTTTCACTTTCCATTCCTCCGTGAATAACACCCTTCAGTTCCGCTGGACAATTTGCACTAACCAGAACATATTTTTACGTCCTACGGAGTCCTGCATCTATCCGGGGTGCGGGCGTGCGACAACCCTGGCCCACTCAGAGTTATGTTTTGGTTGGCTGATGGCTTGCGAGATCATTTGGTTTGTGTAGTCATTTTTTACTTTAATTTTCCCTGCAGTTTACATTCTTTTACTGAGTGAATATGGTTCTAAATGTTTGGTCAATTTGTTAATTCGGTTATGGTTGAAAAATGCAAAAAGATTAGTGTCCTGTTTATTGTGTTCCTGTGTGAACTTGTTCTGAACCTTACGTGCTGCTGTTTTACTTTTCAGTTTTGTCAGAGTTATGTTTTGGTTGGCTGATGGCTTGCAAGATCATTTGGTTTGTGTAGTCCACATAGAAGGCACATCATCCAGAAAGGTAAGCATCTGAGGCATGTCCGGATTCATGCCGCTTAGTTTCAAGGAAAAGTGGATAAAGGTGCAGCGAAGACCAATTAAATAGAGCAAATAAAATCACATGGATTTAGAAATTAGATAGTTGTGCAGCTCGGTAAAATCATAGGTTTATTGAAACGCCTAATTAGATTTTTAATTTTTGCATAGTGGATCTACTTTTGAGCGCAACTGCTATATTTTGGACCATTGATCCAAAATGCATAGTGCATCTTTGTGGTTATGAGAAATGGAAGATCACCATAATGGAAGATTGTGTTTCATACATTTGACGGTGTCTTCAAACTTACTTAATTTCCCTATTTACAATTTCCCTATCATAGCAAGGTGTTTTGTCTCAACCAGGGCGTTGCGGGGTGACATTATGTCTCTCAACTCTTTCTGGGCGAGTTCTGAAGGTCTATGGCTGTATGGAACTGGTACATTATGTCTCATTGATGCAGTGTGATGCCTATGGCTTTATGGAACTGGTATTTTTCTAGTTGATGCGATGGCTGTATGAGATGTGATGGCTGTAAAATTCAAATTATACCTAATTTTTTTCAGTTCATGCGATGGCTGTTTGAAATGTGATGGATGTAAAATTCAAATAATACCTGGACATGAGTTTCTCTGGCACCGGATCCTGGACGCCTTAGGTGGCGGCTGGTCAAAGGGATAACCGGATCCTGGACGTATCCGGCGACGGGTCCTGAAAGGGATCGGCGCTGGATCCTGGAAGCGTTCAGCGGCGGGTCCTCAACTGGACCAGCGCCGGATCAGTGGAGGCCGACAGTTTTGATGTGCGAGTAACGCGCCTTTGATATGCCAGGCCGGCGGCGAAGGGATGGAGCGGTGGCGGTGAAGGGACGAAGGGCGGCGGCGGGCGAACGAGGGCATAGAGTCGAGCGACTGTTTCTCGCTCGAGGGCACGAGACCTCGCTCGTACGTGCGGGCGATTGGTTTGTAATTTTTTTTCGCTGGTTATTTTTCGCCTGTTTGTTTTCGCTGGTTTATTTTCGTCCGTGACTGATGGGTGCGACGGGAGGTTAGGCGTGTGGGGGCGGGTGGGGGACTCGACTCAAGGGTTTTTCTTGGTTCATCGCGGCTGAGCGTGAGGTGGGAGCAGGTACCAAAAGAGACCATGGTAGGTGGGACGAAAATAAACACGGAACGGAAACTACCAACTGAGACATTAGGAGTAGAGATATGCAACTATTGTATTTGTTGTGTATGAGCTTAGCTATATATAACATGGCAAAATCATATAGCCATGAGTTGATTATACTATTAACGATGCTCTTATCTGGCTGCCATGTCCAGAAATCATGTCTAACATTTATCGGGATCTGCAGAATTGCCTCAGCACATATTTGCAGAAAATTAGCTCTTACTACCTGGCCATTCTAGCCTTGCCGATCCTTATGAAAGCAGATCACTAGCATGTGTAATGGTAGCATGTGAAGGCCTGTCAAACTTTGAAAGAGTAATTGCCCAGTATCCAGGGATCTTCCCATACCTTGATTGTATCCCCTTCACCTGTTCATTTGATCAATCCGAGCTTCCGCGCCTCTCGCCGAGGTAAGATAGCCCTCTAGGTGTGTGATGATCCCCTGCGCTTTGAAACATCCATGAACTCTTTCCCATGATAATATTTCCCACGTAGTACTTGTGCACATAATGATTCTGGGTAGGGGATTAGTATCCATCATTATTTTGCGAGCATGGCCTGATTAAAGAGATGAAAGTCCTGGAAGCCCATTGCAGCCACACATTAGCGGATAGCAATGTCCTTCCACTTCTTTCAATGCATTTTCTGCTAATTTTCATCTCCTCCCCACCAGTACCTGGCAATAATAATAGCAATCATTTTGCAGGTTTTCTTTGACAATTTAAGACATGTCATGGAATAGGGGGATATCATGTTGTAATTCTCCTTCTATCAATAAAAAAATATGCAATCTTTGTGTATTCACGAAAAAAGGAATATGTTGGGCTTGACAGGATTGCCTTGATCAAGACCGCCCTGGCTGCACTGTTCACGCGCTTGGGTGCCCATCCATTAATTAGCTTCTTATACTTGTTGCAATGTAATCAAAACTATTCCGTCAACCACCCCACGGCCGTGGGTAGGCCCAAGTACCTCCCAACTAGTCCTTCGGTTTCACTTTCCATTCCTCCGTGAATAACACCCTTCAGTTCCGCTGGACAATTTGCACTAACCAGAACATATTTTTACATCCTACGGAGTCCTGCATCTATCCGGGGTGCGGGCGTGCGACAACCCTGGCCCACTCAGAGTTATGTTTTGGTTGGCTGATGGCTTGCAAGATCATTTGGTTTGTGTAGTCATTTTTGTACTTTAATTGTGCCTGCAGTTTACATTCTTTTACTGAGTGAATCTGGTTTTAAATGTTTGGTCAACTTGTTAATTTGGTTATGGTTGAAAAATGCAAAAAGATTAGTGTCCTATTTATTGTGTTCCTGTGTGAACTTGTTCTGAACCTTACGTGCTGCTGTTTTACTTTTCAGTTTTGTCAGAGTTAGGTTTTGGTTGGCTGGTGTCTTGCAAGATCATTTGGTTTGTGTAGTCCACATAGAAGGCACATCATCCAGAAAGGTAAGCATCTGAGGCATGTCCGGATTCATGCCGCTTAGTTTCAAGGAAAAGTGGATAAAGGTGCAGCGAAGACCAATTAAATAGAGCAAATAAAATCACATGGATTTAGAAATTAGATAATTGTGCAGCTCGGTCAAATCATAGGTTTATTGAAACGACTAATTAGATTTTTAATTTTAGCATAGTGGATCTACTTTTGAGCGCAACTGCTATATTTTGGACCATTGATCCAAAATGCATAGTGCATCTTTGTGGTTATGAGAAATGGAAGATCACCATAATGGAAGATTGTGTTTCATATATTTGACGGTGTGTTCAAACTTACATAATTTCCCTATTTGCAATTTCCGTATCATAACAAGCTGTTTTGTGTCAACCAGGGCGTTGCGGGGTGACATTATGTCTCTCAACTCTTTCTGGGCGAGTTCCGAAGGTCTATGGCTGTATGGAACTGGTACATTATGTCTCATTGATGCAGTGTGATGCCTATGGCTTTATGGAACTGGTATTTTTCCAGTTGATGCGATGGCTGTATGATATGTGATGGTTGTAAAATTCAAATTATACCTAATTTTTTTTCAGTTCATGCGATGACTGTTTGAAATGTGATGGATGTAAAATCCAAATAATACCTGGACGTGAGTTTCTCTAGCGCCGGATCCTGGACCCCTTAGGCCACGGCTGGTCAAAGGGATAGCCGGATCCTGGACGTATCCGGCGACGGGTCCTGAAAGGGATCGGCGCCGGATCCTGGAAGCGTTCGGCGGCGGGTCCTCAACTGGACCAGCGCCGGATCAGTGGAGGCTGACAGTTTTGATGTGCGAGTTACGCGCCTTTGATGTGCCAGGCCGGCGGCGAAGGGAGCGAGCGGTGGCGGTGAAGGGACGAAGGGCGGCGGCGGGCGAACGAGGGCATAGAGTCGAGCGACTGTTTCTCGCTCGAGGGCACGAGACCTTGCTCATACGTGCGGGCGATTGGTTTGCGATTTTTTTTCGCTGGTTATTTTTCGCCGGTTTGTTTTTGCTGGTTTATTTTCGTCCGTGACAGATGGGTGCGACGGGAGGTTAGGCGTGTGGGGCCGGGTGGGGGACTCGGCTCAAGGGTTTTTCTTGGTTCATCGCGGCTGAGCGTGAGGTGGGAGCAGGTACCAAAAAAGACCATGGTAGGTGGGACGAAAATAAACCCGAAACGGAGACTACCAACTGAGACATTAGGAGTAGACATATGCAACTATTGTATTTGTCGTGTATGAGCTTAGCTATAAATAACATGGCAAAATCATATAGCCATGAGTTGATTATACTATTAACGATGCTCTTATCTGGCTGCCATGTCCAGAAATCATGTCTAACATTTATCGGGATCTGCAGAATTGCCTCAGCACGTATTTGCAGAAAATTAGCTCTTACTACCTGGCCATTCCAGCCTTGTCGATCCTTATGAAAGCAGATCACTAGCATGTGTAATCGTAGCATGTGAAGGCCTGTCAAACTTTGAAAGAGTAATTGCCCGGTATCCAGGGATCTTCCCATACCTTGATTGTATCCCCTTCACCCGTTCATTTGATCAATCCGAGCTTCCGAGCCTCTCGCCGAGGTAAGATAGCCCTCTATGTGTGTGATGATCTCCTGTGCTTTGAAACATCCATGAACTCTTTCCCATGATAATATTTCCCACGTAGTACTTGTGCACATAATGATTCTGGGTAGGGGATTAGTATCCATCATTATTTTGCGAGCATGGCCTGATTAAAGAGATGAAAGTCCTGGAAGCCCATTCCAGCCACACATTAGCGGATAACAATGTCCTTCCACTTCTTTCAATGCATTTTTTGCTAATTTTCATCTCCTCCCCACCAGTACCTGGCAATAATAATAGCAATCTTTTTGCAGGTTTTCTTTGACAATTTAAGAAATGTCATGGAATAGGTGGATATCATGTTGTAATTCTCCTTCTATCAATAAAAAAATACGCAATCTTTGTGTATTCACGAAAAAAGGAATATGTGGGGCTTAACAGGATGGCCTTGATCAATACCGCCCTGGCCGCACTGTTCACGAGCTTGGGTGCCCATCCATTAATTAGCTTCTTACACTACTAGAAAAAGGCCTACTAGTGGTGCACCAGTTTTGCCTACTAGTGGCGCACTACTGGTGCGCCACTAGTACCACGCCATTAGAATTTTTTACTAGTGGCGCACCACTGGTGCGCCATTAGTATCTGGTATACTAGTGGCGCACTGCATGGTGCGCCACTAGTATAGCCCAGGATGCGCCACTAGTATGCCTCCCAGGGGCCATATTTACCCATGTCCTTTGGCATACTAGTGGCGCACTAGTGTGTGATGCGCCACTAGTAGTCTTTGGCATACTAGTGGCGCACCGGTGGACGATGCGCCACTAGTAGGCTTTGGCATACTAGTGGCGCACTGGTGGGCGATGCGCCACTAGTAGGCTTTGGCATACTAGTGGCGCACTTTTGAATGATGCGCCACTAGTAGTCTTTTTTGCAGTGCGCCATTAGTGTGCTTAGTGGTGCGCCACTAGTATGAATATAAGGGATTTTTTTTCTGATATTTGCACAGGTTATAAAACATATTACTGCACATAATATAAAGAGCACAACATATAAACCGCAGATTTATCGAATACAATAGAAGATTAGTCTCCGAATACAATTCATCATATTAGTCTCCGAATTTAAAATACCGAACAAAGTTTGAACATTACAAGTCTCGAAACCGGGAGTAGCGAGTTTGTCTTCACATTACAAGTCGATATCGATCATCTAAACTACCATCACATAGAAGAGAGCTGCGGTCATCACGATGAGCATAATCGCGATGAAACTGGTCTTCATCCGGTTCCTCCAATGCTCCCTCCTCTCTCCCGCTAGATAGCGCGCGTATCTAACTTCGGCCTCCGCCCTAGTGGTGTACCCTTTGTAACTGTTACCGCTGAAATGGTGAACCTGTCTCCGACACTCCTCCCAGTCGTCGTAGACTCCGGGAACCTTACCCTTGTACACGACATACGACGGCATCTCTATGCAGTAGCCAAACAAAACATGAGTAATAATTCACAGACAATACATAAGCAATATATAAGTATGCAACAAAAGGATCGGAACAGAAAAGCAACACATTAATAGCATCGATTACATCTAAGTTGAACGACTGTCCAAACCAAAGAGGCATACAAGTTCATTAAAGTTTAATTACAACATGAGCAAATCGATATTTCAGAACTACACATAGCATCACTACTTTCGACTCGACTCAGGGACCGGAGCGTGGATGAAGCCGCCGTCTGTCGTGATGGTCATGAAATCGCGGGCGTTGTCAGCCTGCATTTGTAGCGTTGTGTCTATATCAGTGTTGGACGGTTGATTTCCGCAAACTCCGACTGGATGCGAAAGAATTCTTGTCTGAGGTACGAAGGACATCTTGATGGATGATTTCCGCAAACTCCGACTGGATGTGAAAGAATTCTTGTCTGAGGTCCGCGTCCTGGATTGCCGACAAGCGTGCGGCCCAATCTTTGAGACTATTTGGCAGCAGAAGGTGATTATGGTCCCGTACGACCGCCCGCATGTGATGGAGGGTGTAGTAGGCATCCTTCTGACCGCCAGGCGGCTGCTTGACGCAGGGGAATGTCGTATTGTGGGTGAACACGTGCTTGCCATACCTACGAACTGGCCTGCTGAAGGTGCCTCCAGATCTGGCGTAGCCAGGGAGAACATCATCAAGAACTTTCTTGATATTTGTGTAGTCTTTCTTCGACTGACGGTCCGAGTCGAAATACATGGCCGTGGAATATTTCGGGCTTAAGAGGATGAGTGTGCAATGTGTGCCACTGCACAAAACACGGAATGTTAGAAAAAAAAGAACGATCGAAATCTAAGAAATCATATGTTACGGGGCGGTGAGGGGATGACTTACTCGGGAAAGTAAGGCACGAGGAAGTTATCCTTATACGGGTTTGCCAGAATGACGCCTTCAAGGTATGAACTCGCGACTTGCCGGTCCCCAGCGCTGCCCAAGATCTTGGCCCGCATGTAGAAGGGGTCGACTATCACGATGTCCGGGGCCTTGTCTCTAATAATCCGCATCTCCATACTCAGCGAAAATAGCCGAACGAAGGTGTAGTGCAGCGGACGAAGGTTAAACATAGCAAAGATGTCATCAAACCGCAGGACGATCGTACCCCCGATGGCGCTATCGACAAAGCCCTTGCCCTCTGGCGCCTTGGCCACAAAAACCGGGTATGCCACATCATTCTCTCGGAGACGCAGCTTCTCCAAAGAAAGAACACTGTCATGCAGACTCCGCATAGCACCGGTTGCAGCATTGAGCAGATTAGTCGGTAGCATCGGCCTACCCGCCACATTCACCCTCCTCGAGATATCCTTAGGTGAAGGTGGTCCGTCCTGAGCACGGATCGTACTCGGTGCCGGCTGGCTCGCACCCTTGTTGGTCTTTCTTTTCCGTCCCTTCTTCTTCTGCTGTAATGGGATCGAGTTCTGCTCAGAGACCACCTTTTTGAGTGTGTTGGGGCTGATAATATTTCACACCTCGGCTATCTGAGGCTCGGTGAAGGCGGCAGCTGGAGGCGTCTCCTGAGAACTGAACGCTAGACGACGCCTGTTGCAATTGGATTTCTCCACGGTACCAGCTAGATCGCGATCGTCTTTTGCAGGGTTGGGTTCTTGAGAAGGAGGCCCCAAGAATTCGTCACCGTACCCGCCATGTTCGTTGAAGTACTTATCGACGTTGATAAATGTACCGTCGTCGTCGTCGTCGTCCAGATCCTGTGCCATATGCATGTCCGTATCCTGTGCCATATGCATGTCCGGCATGTCCGGTAGCATTGCGGGAGTCTTGCCATGGCTTAGCGCCGGCACGACTGGCGGTGTTGTCTGTGGGGTGGTGTTCCCCACCCCCAAACGAATCTGGCTCTTTGGCCAAAGCATGGGCCAGCTTATGCAGGCGCTGAGGGTCATCACATCATCTTCGTCGGCCCCATGGGGTCGATAAGGAGGTAAGATGTCGTCGAAGCCCGGCAGCACCCGAACCAGTTCAACCCTATAAACGGTGGGTGGCATCTGATTACCGTGGAACACACGGCTGCCTGGTTGAACGATTCTGCCCTTGGCGACATCGACCAACTCGCCGTTCACGAAGTGCAGGAGAGTGCATGGAACGTCGGCGGCGCCCTGCGAAAACATGTAGGGCGTCAGGGATGCGCCCAGTCAAAGGCAAGGAGATGAAGTCATCGGCCGAGAGGCTTAATTAGTTACCGTGATGTCGTCGAGCTCGGCTAATGCCGAGGCACCGCCAACGGCGGGCGTGCAAGTGACGGAGGGGCCGCTTGCTGCCGAGGTGCCGGCCGGCGTATTATTCCCACGCCCGAATGCATTAAGCTGCAATGCCGGCGCCGCCGCGGGAGACACCACCAATGCCGCCTCCGCCGGAGACACCAATGGCGACGCCGGCGCGTTGCGCGAGTTGCTGCCCGTGAAGCTGGGAATCGGGAGCGGCCCCTGTTGGCCACCCGCAATCCACGCTTGCAGCCCCAAGATCAAGGTAGGCACAATGGCGGTGATCGTCGCTCCCAGTTGGTCTTGCACTTGCTCTTTGACCATCTTCGGAATCTGCGCCACTTGTGCCTTGAGTTCTTGAACCTCGCGCTCGTGGCTTTCCGAGCTGGTCCTTCTCTCCTTTCTCCCAGCGGTATAGTACTCCGACCATTTCGTGGACAACCCTTTGCCGGCCACACGACCAGCTGACGACGGCTTACTGAGACGACCCCGCGCTACTGCTTTCAGTGTTCTGCGGAAGGAACGTGAACCATTTAGAAATTTGGCTTGATTAATTAGAATGCAACCATATGGAGCTAATTACGCGCGGGGGGGGGGGGGGGTATTCCTTACCAGAACAAGCTCAAGCGCCTTGGTCTTCGGATCCGTGGTAAGCTCCTTGGTTACCGGGTCAATCTTGTATCGGGCCCTGACATAGTTCCTGGTCTGCTTGTCACGGTATTTCTCGAAGAGGGGCAGTAGGCCTTGCTCGGCATGCTCCGTGTCCTCCTTGTCCCATATAGGTTCCGCCACCCTGTAACCGCCGGGACCGAGTTGGTGGACCCCTAAGTTCAAGTCCCGCATCTCTTTCCCCCACTGACTTGATTCCGAGGATGCGTTGCTCTCACACTTGATCTTGAACTCCCTGTAGTCATCTTCGCTGATCGAGGGATTTTTCTCCTTGATCTTCTCATAACTATCACCTTTCTCAATCATTTTCTTCACCGCGGCTCTCCAAGTAGCCAGGGCCGTGCTCATCTTCGTGAGGGCGGCACTGTTCACTTTATTACCTGAGAGGCGTGTGTTTGCGAAGTCACCGGGGAACTTGTATCGTTCATGCAGCTTCGTGAAGAGGAGGTTGCGCAAATTCCCTCGGGCACGATGCCTTAGGTTCTCGGTGTTGATCGAGACGGTGCTCCGGAGAATGCACCCGAGCTGAACCGTGTACCCCTTGACTATTTGTTTGGGCGCCGTTGGATGCCCCTCGGAGGACACTTCAGTAAATTCCTCCTTGACGGTGCCGAGCATGTTCGGGCACCGGTCCTTCCTTTGCCTCTTCGGTTGGCTGCCATCTGTGCGTTCACCGCCGTCATCAGTGGTGGCATCCTCGGCGGCACCATCAGTGGTCTCATCCCCGACGCCACTAGGGGTTGTGTAGTCGGGATCGGTGTCTTCCGCGACGTCCTCATAGCGGTGAGGTTCTTCCTCCATCTCCTGGGACAGCTCCCAGAATGCCTTGCCCGAACCGCCGGCCTCATCGTTGTGGGCCATGTTTTGCTCTAAATAGGAAAAAAGTTTGGTCAAAAAGTTGGTTATTGTCAAGGAACAAGATCATGGTCTCATCATTTAGGGTTTGTCGACACCGAGGCATCCTAAAAGCTAAGTTAAGTTTTCATCATTTAGGGTTTATCGATGCCGAGGCACCCTAGCTAGGTTGACTGATATATATGGGTATCTTCTAATAATATATACCCTATCAAGAAAAGGGAAGGAGAATTCTAAGGTGGGCCTAATCACTTGGCTCTATTGCCACCTATGGTTTAATGCAGCAAGAATAAAGGGGCAGTTGATCCTACTTAATTAAGTACTAAGATACCCCGGCCCATGCATTAGTCGCAAGTACCCCATATGTCCTATTTTTAGCAAAGTCATGCTAAAATTCACGGAAAATTTCAGCATGACCTTTGTTGAAAATAGAACATATGGAGTACCCGAATTTGCCGGAACGGAAGTTAATCGACATTCCGGCAAACTCAAGGGCCTCTCGGGGTACCTGCAAAATCATTATCCCCGCGTAATGAAGTCGCCAATGGGTCATTTCAGAAGATCACAATGAGACTACCAGCAATGACCAAGTACCGGTGGAAATGTGAAATAGCACAAAATCCTATGACTGAATCCAACTCAAAACTTTTGTCATGGGATTCCACAAGCCCACATTGGTAACAATTGTACTTCAAACATGCTGTTACCGGCCATCAACAACTCCAGAACGGAGTTAGCAGAGAAGAAAAAGCACTATAGACGTTCATCTAAAAACTCTTAAATGGCACAGTGCAGAATCGTAAGCAAGATAGCAGGTGAAGCAACTACATCATACATTAGCAGCAGTTCATAGCAAAACTAGATGAATGTTTAGCCTCTTGATAAAAAACCGTACATCAGCAACATCACATATAGCGAAATGACCCATTGACAGCGTCAGCAGCATCAGCAGCATCAGCTACACAGCCGGCCAGCTGGGATTTCGCTACTTTAAACTGAACAAATAACACATAATGTTTCTTACAGATTCCAGCATCAACAATAACTGAACAAAAATCACTGGATAGTGGAGCAATCATAAATGAAACATATCACTACTGTACCAAAAAAAATTAAACATGAGAAACCAACTTTGTATAGAAAATGATTAGTATACGAGAAGATAAAAGACTGTCTATAGTTCATTATTCTCTACACAATAACCATCTGACACTAAAAATCACATTATTCTCTATGCAATAACCATCTGACACTAAAAAAATCACCCAAAACTACAATGTATTCTCTGCACAAAAGTCATCTACAATGTATTCTCTGCACAAAAGCAGCAGCGGCGGTGCCCATTTCTCCTCAAAAAAAAATCTGCCCATCTTTCTCTTTACAGCTGAGCCACCCTTTGCACACCTGACGGGCATGCACTTGTTTCTCAAAAAAAAACTGGGCATTTACTTGGGTCCAAGTGCCACTATTATCCAGGATATCAAAAAGAAGTTTGAAGAATTTTAATTTGTAACCTTCGAGCACGTGCGTCCAGTCAGCTCGCTATATATATGTTCCTTATTAGTAGGAAGCTTCCGGGGAGAGACATTCCACACAAATTATATGTCGCCAAGTTGTGGTTAAGTGATTCCCAAGGAAAGCTCATGCCCCAGAATATTCTGACGGCCTGTGTAGACAAAGACCCTGCTTCTGCTTGGATGACCGTATTTTGGGCTCATGAGTGCAAAAATTGATGCATCATCTACCGGATTCGCTATTTCACAGCAGTTTAAGAAATTGCTTTTTCTCGGTCAGTCGACCGATTGGCATGTCGTCGGTTATGTATTTATAATATTCAAATTTATGTCTATTAATGTGCAAATGCGATGTTACTATACCTTCAAACCTATAATTGTACACTTCTGGACTTCTAAAACAGTACACTTGTTCCACTCAACAGAGAAAAACGTACACTTCAGTCCAACAACTATGACCAGGGTTGTACACCATGTATAAAATTTTATCCATGAAAATTTTAGTTTGTAACCTGGTAGTCTTCTAGCAAGGTGCAGAGGGCCGTGGAGGACGGCTGGGCTGCGGCGGGAGTGGGTACCGGCGGCGGCGAGTACAGGGACGGCGGCGGAGAGGTCGGCGGTGGCGCTGGAACCCTAGCACGCGGCCCTGCTCGAGGTAAGCCCAAGAAGTCAGACCAAGGGCGTGCGGCAGGCACGAGCCACGGAGAAGTGAGGGGCGCGGGGGAGGGGAGGCAGGGGGCTTAATGGGGAGGGCTGGGAACGGCGTGGGGTCGCCGGCGATCTCCGTGGCCGAAAGAGGAAAAAGGGGTCGGGGACGATGCTTCGGGGCTCTTCCGGTCGCGTGAGCCGTCGGGGAGGACGAGGGAGACGCGGCGGTGCTTCTGGGATCAGCGGCAGAGCGAGGGGAGCACGGTGGCGCGGCTATGGCGTCGGGGGACGACGACCGGGCGGCGGAAGGAGGGGGCGTGAGGGTGTGGCGAGGGGGGGAAGTGGATCTGGCGAGGGAGGGACGAAGGGATCGGGCGAATTAGCTAGGGGGGAAGATTACTAATGGCGCACCCCCTGGCGGTGCGCCATTAGTCTGTTTTTTTATAGCAATGGCGCACCCCCGAGCGGTGCGCCATAAGTAATCTTTTTTTAGATAGCAATGGCGCACCAGCCAGCGGTGCGCCATAAGTAACTTTTTTTTTGCATAGCAATGGCGCACCAGCCAGCGGTGCGCCATAAGTAATTATTATTATTATTATTACTTTTTGTTGCATCTAATAATTTTTTAGAAAATGAATATGAATATGAAACAGTAATAAATTTGTGACGGTGGAGCGGGGGAGGGTGCGGGGGGTCGTCGGCGGCGGTGGAGCGGGGGAGGGTGCGGGGGGTCATCGGCGGCGGTGGAGCGGGGGAGGGTGCGGGGGGTGCTCGGCGGCGAGGGGGATCTAGCGAGGGGGGATAGCGATCGAGATGGAGGGGGATCGAGATCGAGTGTCCTCATGAATATTCAATATTTTTTCATATTGAATATGAAAAAATATCATCAAATTTGAAACAATATTCATGAATTCAAAAAGTGCCCATGAAATTTAAAAATATTCATGAGTTCAAAAAGTGCCCATGAAATACAATCGAGAAATGAAGGCTACAATTTAAATACAATCGATCTTAGCTAGCTATCTGTTCACAATCTTCTTGCCCTTATTTTTCGTAAATGGAGTTCTTCTCTTGAACGGACGTCCTTTAGGTAGGGTGGTCCTGATTCTTCTTGTGGTGTATGTTGGTACTTCATCGTTGTCGTCATGTTCCATCTTCGGGTCGCCGTACTTGTCGAAGTCTTGCTCATTGGCGACTCCATCCATTCCGATGATCTTCCTTTTGCCCCTCCTCACGACAACACGACAGGGCTTTGACGGGTCGGTAATGAAGAAGCATTGGTCCACTTGGGAAGCCAGTACCCATGGCTCATTTTTCGCGGTGACGTTTGCGCCCGCGGTCTTGGATTCGGCTTCGGGTATAACCATGGTGGTGAAATACCGGTCTTCTTTTATGACGCTCTTGGCCCATCTGACACGGAACATCGGGACCTTCTCTCCAGCGTAGCTCAGCTCCCAGATCTCCTCGATCCTTCCATAGTATCTGTCCTTGTCGTTACCGGTGTAGGATTCCATCGTTACCCCGGAGTTCTGATAACCATCGCTCTTCATGTCCTTTCCCTCGGTGTAGAATGTGTAGCCGTTGATATCGTACGCCTCATACGTCATCAGGTTGTGCTCGGCGCCCTGTGACAAGGCGAATATGAGTTGTTCTTCCGCGGAAGAATCCTCATGTAAAGGGTACGACAGAAGCTTCTGCTTGAACCAACGCGTGGAACATGAGTTGTGCTCTTTGATTATATCTGCGTCCATCCTCTGTTGGCCTCGGTCATTGTACGTCTTCTCAATAAAGGTTTTGTGCTCTACCACCCAAGGATCGACCACGTCTATGTGTTGTAGCGCGACTAGGTTTGCTCTTTCAAAGTCGGCGAGTCGACCCTCGAAGTCGACATGCATTTCGCGGCGACCCTCACGATGACCCCATCTAGCGAGCCTGCCGAGGTGCCTGTTGACGGGCAGACCAACTGGGTTCTCGATGCCTAGATAATTCGTGCAGTAGGAGATGCACTCTTCGGTCAGAAAGCCCCTGGCTATGCTTCCTCTGGACGTGACATGTTGCGAACGTATCCTTTGATGACACCATTCATCCTTTCGAACGGCATCATGCTGTGCAGGAACGTCGGCCCGAGTTGCATGATATCCTCCACGATATGGACCAGCAGATGCACCATAACGTCGAAGAATGCGGGCGGGAAGTACATCTCAAGCTCGCATAGTATCACCACGATCTCTTCCTGTAGCCTTCTGAGTTGCCTCACGCCAACAGACTTCCGAGAGATGACGTTGAAAAAGTTGCATAGGCCAAATAGCGTTTCACGGACGTGCGCGTCCATGATCCCACGGATTGCAACTGGAAGTATCTGCGTCATCAGCATGTGACAGTCGTGAGACTTCATCCCGCTGAACTTCTACTTCGCTGAGTCTAGTTATCTGCTTATCTTCCCCGCGTAACCGTAAGGAAGTTTTACTCCTACGAGGCAGGTGAAAAACTGATCGATCTCCTCCTGACTTAGAGTGAAGCACGCGGGAGGGAAGTCATTTCCGGTCTTCTTGGCCTTTTTGCCTTTGCGACGACTTTCCGTGTCCTGCTTCGCCTCCTCGTCATCATCATTAGCGTGAAGCTCCTCCCTGATACCCATTGATTTCAAGTCTGCCCTTGCTTTCCGCCCATCTTTGGTGAGGCACGGGCACACTGCACCGACATGGTGTTGGAAGAGCGGCACTACTAGAAAAAGGCCTACTAGTGGCGCACCTGTTTTGCCTACTAATGGCGCAGTACAGATGTGCCACTAGTACCACGCCATTAGAATTTTTTACTAGTGGCGCACCACTGGTGCGCCATTAGTATCTGGTATACTAATGGCGCACCATGCAGTGCGCCACTAGTAAAGGCCAGGGTGCGCCATTAGTATGCCTCCCAGGGGCCATATGTATCTTGTGCTCTGGGTTACTAATGGCACACTTCTATGTGTTGCGCCATTACTAAGTCAGATAGTAATGGCGCACCACATAGAAGTGCGCCATTACTACAAAAAAATATCAATTTTTTTTGTTTTTTCTTAATCTCGGGTCACTATGGCTTAATCTCGGGTCAATATGCACGCTTAACTTCGCAGTTCTATCCAACCCCAGCACCACCTCACTTAACAAGCACTTGTTGATATATCTATGATATCAATCCTATTAAACCTTGTTGATGTCTAGGACTTTTTTCATGTTCATGAGTGTGATGAAATTTTGAAAAAATATTTCAAACTTTCCGGTTATATTACGTATCATATTTTCAAAAAAAAATTGGAAAATTTTTTTTGGAAAAAAAATTCTGTTACTAGTGGCGCACCTAGCAAATGGTGCGCCACTAGTAAGTTTGATTTTTTTTCATTTTTTGCCTCTCTAGATCTTAAAAGCCCCGTATCTTTTATTCTGTTAGGTTTTTGGGGATTCTGAGGATGTTCAACGGGGTTCCCCCAGTTGAATTCGGATGTAACTTTTCGAGTAGATGATTTTTCATATAAAAAACTTTTTCATCGGAGTTCGTATGCAAAAGTCTTCCCCATTTTACAAATTCTCGAGAGATTTTGCAAAAAAGTCGAAAATTCATGTTTGTAAATTTTTCTAACAACTAAACCACATATCACATGGGAATCTTATTTTCTTTTATTTTTTTGACATTTCTATCATTTTCTTTTTTTTTAACTGAAAAGGCGGTCAGGGGTGCATTTGGTGAAAGTTAGTAATGGCGCACCACGTAACAGGTGCGCCATTAGTAACCCTGGTTACTAATGGCGCACCTGTTACGTGGTGCGGCATTACTAACTTTGCAAAAAAAATAAAAAAAAAATTGAAAAAAAATTACTAGTGACGCACCAGTGGTTAGTGCGCCATTAGTAACCCTGGTTACTAATGACGCACCAGCTTGTGGTGCGCCATTAGTAGTTTTGCAAAAAAATATATAGTAGTGACGCACTGTGCCCCGATGTGCCATTAGTATTTTTGAAAAAAAAATTGTTACTAGTGGCGCGCCGTGGGTCTGGTGCGTCATTAGTGTCTATCACACTAATGGCGCACCAACTCATGGTGCGCCACTGCTATATACTAGTGGCGCACCACATGTCCGGTGCGCCATTAGTGGCTATATCATCTATAGCCCTTTTCCTATTAGTGCCGGAGGCTGCGTTTCGGCAGGCGTAGGCCGACCAGAGGTACAACCTCTGCCTCCTCGACGAGCACAGGCTCACGAAGGAGCGAATCGCCGGCACATGGCTCGAGGAGGAGCAACTCGCCGGCAAGGGCATCGTGGCAGACGTGGACCTGCAGGAGCCACCTTTGATATCCGCCGTGATCGATTGCGGCACCACGTCATGCAGGTGGAAGAAGAAGTCATATACGCAGAGGTCAACGAGGCGGCGTTGGAATTTGACGAAGAAACGGACGACATATCCAGACCCGTGTTGGCTGCGCCTCGTCGACACGACAATGGAGCCAACACGTCCGCTAGGGTCCCAAGAAGGTCACTGCCACTGTCTTGCTAGGCCACACAACCGGTGACTTGTCCCTGTTCACAAAGGCGTAGGCCACCTCCACCGTCTTCCCCGCCCAAAACTAACCATTGATCCGTGCTTTGTGGTGGTTATTCTTCCTCTCTCGCTGAAGCATTACCTCCGGGGCTCACGGCGGTCCGATTAGCTTGCTTCCGACATAGGAAAGTCTTGGCGAGGGAAATGGGCGCCGCTGCGGCGGGCGATAGACTAGGTTAGAATAGTCTAGCCTGGTTCGCTATATATTTAAATTGAAATATGTTTGAAATATAAATACTTTTGTCTGGTTTAGATAAAAATTATCCGGTTTGCATGTAATTCATCCAGTTTGTTGAAATTCGGTTCAAAATGTATACGAACATGATTGAATGGCCGGTTTCCGCATTAGTGTCACAAGCAAGGGCTATGGATTTCTCTGGTAGAAACATGAAACGGATCGATCGGAACGTCTGTTTTTAATTTGTCAGCCTTGCAAACCGGGACTGCCTGAACCCTGGAGAGATATCTATTTTGTGAAAGGAAATCAATTTTCTTGAGACGTGCAAATAGTAACGTGATGACTGTTAGCGGTAGACCAAGTCACGATTATACTCGTACACGTGTCCAGAGGTGACACGTTACAGTCCGACATCTGCTGCATATCTATCGGCTCGTGCCTCCTGATTTGCCGCACATTGCTTCTGCTGCAAGGACAAACCCCGTTGGTCATCTCATGTCTGTCTTGTCCGCCCTGCGCGGCGCCGGCCGGCAGCTCCCCACTTCCACCGCCGCCCTGTCCGCCCTGCGCGGCGCACGCCGGCAGCTCTCCACTTCCACCACCGCCCTGTCCACCCGTCGCGGCGCCGGCCAGCGGCAGTTCTCCACTTCCACCACCGCCCTGTCCGCCCTGCGCGGCGCCGGCCGGCGCCAGCTCTCCACTTCCACCATCGCCCCGAGCGAGACCGGCTCCACAGTGTTCCGGATCAAAAACTACACGGAAGTCAAGAAGAAGCTGACCGTCGGGCAGGACCTCAGATCACGGCACTTCATCGTCGGCGACAAGCTCTGGCGTATCTTGTGCTGTCCAAACGGCTCCAGCGGCAAGTACGCGGGCTTCCTCTCCGTCTTCCTCGAGTATGCCGACCACGGGAGTACCACCGCAAAGGTTCAGATGAGTATAGTGCGCAACGAGTACTCCTAAGCCCACCTGCAGCAAAACCAAAGAAGAGTACCGCTTTTCGAGGCACGGCGACACCTGGGGTTGGAACGACTTCATCAGCCACGAGGATCTGGAAGGGCGGCCGGAACAAAAACAGATTACCTCCAACTCCAAGGACACTTCCCTCGACTGGTGGACAAATGCCATCGTCAAATGCCAGGATCTGATGACGGTGAAGCATCTCAAGAACGACTGCCTGATCTTGCGGTGCGAAGTCACCGTCACCGAGCCATGTCTTACCCGTTAGAAGAATTGTTTGGTCCGGGTCATTTGTGTTGATTATAAAGTGTTAGAGATCGGTCGGGTTTATCTAGTACTCCCTCTGTTCCTAAATACAAACGTATTTGCCCTTCCTAAATATGAGTGGTAGTACTTATATATTATAGGAGTAGCAAAGAAAAAGAAGCACCGCAGTTGCGGTCAAATTTGTCAAAAAGCCACTACAGTTTGGTTTCGTCATTTTCGTATGAAACGGTGATATATCTCGAAAATTCAATTCGATGTCCGGACTCATCTACACCCGCATTCATCTGTTTTTGTTCTGATTTTATGCCTTTAGCTTTTTTTCTTGTTGGCGAAATGATTCTCAACCAACACTACCGGACTCGCGGCCTATGCCGACGGCCAGGGGCCGTCGGCATAGGTCACCTGCCGTCGGCATAGATCTATGCCTACGGCTGCCGTCGGCATAGATCTATGCCTACGGCTGCCGTCGGCATATCCCCGTCCGCGTAGATCACGTCAGCGTAGTCTTGTCAGAACGTCGGCATAGAATAGCCGTCGGCATAGGGGCCTATGCCGACGGCCACGCGTCAGCCGTCGGCATAGTTTAGCCGTCGGCAATGTTCTTCGCCTGACGGCAACGGACGGGGCCGTCAAAAGACCAGGAGACACCACGAGACACCACGGGACGCCAGTAGGTCTTTGCCGATCCTTACTTTGCCGGAGTTTTTTGCCGTCCGCGGCGGAGGGCAAAGACCTTTGCCGTCCGCCGTACCTGCCTTTGCCGTCTGCCGTGGCTGATGGGAAAGTAGCTGATTCCTGTAGTGATGGGAGCAACATCCGGGCCAAACCCACAGCTACATCCCCTCCGTGTAGAACCGACGCGTCCGTTTCCCCCCTCCAGGTGCCGGCGGCGGCGCCGTCCGTGAGGGGGGCGACACGCCGGAGACGCGTGCAGCGTTTTTGGACATGCCACAACACCACCCCGCATGTATGAGAGACCGGTGCGACGCTCCGGTGGCATTTGCTACCCCCAAGGCCCCTGTCCCGCCTAACCCTCGAGCGGTTGACCATGAGATCTAGCCCTTTGACTTTCCACGGAAGGGCTTTGACCAGTGGACCTCTCCACCCGGTTGTGTCAGATCAGCACAGAGGGACACCTGGGAGCAACATCCAGGCCAAACCCACAGCTACATCCCCTCCGTGTAGACCTGAAGCGTCCGTCCCCCCCCTCCAGGTGCCGGCGGCAGCGCCGTCCGTTAGGGGAGCCATACCACGGATACACATGCCGCTCTTCGGACATGCCACAACACCACCCCGCATGTATGAGGGGCCGGTGCGACGCTCCGGTGGCATTGCTACCCCCAGGGCCCCCGTCCCGCCTAACCCTTGAGCGGTTGACCACGAGATCTAGCCCTTTGACTTTCCACGGACGGGCTTTGACCAGTGGACCTCTCCACCCGGTTGTGTCAGGTCAGAACAGAGGGACACCTGGGAGCAACATTCGCGCCAAACCCACAGCTACATCCCCTCTGTGTAGACCCGACGCGTCTGTTTGCCACCCTCCAGGTGCCGGCGGCGGCGCCGTCCGTGAGGGGGGCCACACCCCGTAGACGCGTGCCGCCTCTTCGGACATGCCACAACACCACCACGCATGTATGAGGGGCCGCCGGCCACAGTCGTAGACATGTGAAGGGCAATCCGCGTGGAAGGAATTGTTCGGATACTTCTCCATCACCAAAAATTATGAAAAATTACCATCGTTCCTATAGCACATGTGCCCACGTTGTGTAAAAAACTCATGATTTTATCGCGATCTGAGTATTTAATAATATTCACGCCGCACCGCTACCGCAGAACGTCTACTACTGTGTCATCGCCGTCCGTGAGGGGGGCCACACCCCGGAGATGCGTGCCGCCTCTTCGGACATGCCACAACACCACCCCGCATGTATGAGGGGCCGGTGCGACGCTCCGGTGGCATTGCTACCCCCGAGGGCCCCCGTCCCGCCTAACCCTGGAGCGGTTGACCACGAGATCTAGCCCTTTGACTTCCCACGGGCGGGCTTTGACTAGTGGACCTCTCCACCCGGTTGTGTCAGGTCAGCACAGAGGGACACCTGGGAGCAACATCCGGGCCAAACCCACAGCTACATCCCCTCCGTGTAGACCCGACGCGTCCGTTTCCGACCTCCAGGTACCGGCGGCGGCGGCGTCCGTGAGCCGGGAGGCCATGCCCCGGAGACGCGTGCCGGGCGTTTGCAACCGCCACAACACTTTCAGACTTGTGAGAAGCTGCGTACGCAAGATTGGCGGCATGCTAGCCCATGGAGGCCGCCGGCCACAGTCGTAGACATGCGAAGGGCAATCCGCGTAGAAGGAATTGTTCGGATACTTCTCCATCACCAAAAGTTATGAAAAATTACCATCGTTCCTATAGCACATGTGCCCACGTCATGTAAAAAACTCATGATTTTATCGCGATCCGAGTATTTAATAATATTCACGCCGCACCGTTACCGCAAAACGTCTACTACTGTGTCATCGCCGTCCGTGAGGGGGGCCACACCCCGGAGACGCGTGCCGCCTCTTCGGACATGCCACAACACCACCCCGCATGTATGAGGGGCCGGTGCGACGCTCCGGTGGCATTGCTACCCCCTTGGGCCCCCGTCCCGCCTAACGCTGGAGCGGTTGATCACGAGATCTAGCCCTTTGACTTACCACTGGCGGGCTTTGACCAGTGGACCTCTCCACCCGGTTGTGTCAGGTCAGCACAGAGGGACACCTGGGAGCAACATCCGGGCCAAACCCACAGCTACATCCCCTCCGTGTAGACCCGACGCGTCCGTTTCCCCCCTCCAGGTGCCGGTAGCGGCGCCGTCCGTGAGGGGGGCCACGTCCCAGAGACGCGTGCCGCCTCTTCGGACATGCCACAACACCACCCCGCATGTATGAGGGGCCGGTGCGACGCTCCGGTGGCATTGCTACCCCCTAGGGCCCCCGTCCTACCTAACCCTGGAGCGGTTAACCACGAGATCTAGCCCTTTGACTTCCCATGGACAGGCTTTGACCGGTGGACCTCTTCACCCGGTTGTGTCAGGTCAGCACAGAGGGACACCTGGGAGCAACATCCGGGACAAACCCACAGCTACATCTCCTCCGTGTAGACCCAACGCGTTCGTTTCCCCCCTCCAGGTGCCGGCGGCGGCCCCGTCCGTGAGGGGGGCCATGCCCTAGAGACGCGTGCCGCCTCTTCGGACATGCCAAACCATCCGGTTGTGGTAGGTCATCCGATATATATAAACACTTGGGGAGCAAAGTCCCCTTCCTATAGACCCGATGCGGCTGTTCCCCACTCCAGGTGCGGGCCGGCGGCGGCGCCGTCCGTGAGGGGGGTCACACCCCTCCGTATAGAACCGAAAATAATGTATGTATGCTTATATTAACACATGCTATATGTAAGTTAGTCAAATAATAATATGTAAGAAAACATAAAATATAGCTAGAAAAAAAGCAAAAAATATATATATATGCCGACGGCAAAGCCGTCGGCATAGTTGCGGCCAGGGCAGATGGACGGCGCGTTGTGGATCGATGACGTGTCGTCTATGCCGACGGCAGCCGTCGGCATAGGCCTTGGTCGGTGCGCTTTGGATCGATGACGTGGCATTCGTATCTATGCCGACAGCCGCCCGTCCCAGCCGTCGGCATAGATCTGACGCCGTTAACCGCCCGTCACGGGCGTGGTCGCCGGGCCTGCAGCTATGCCGACGGCCGATATATGCCGACGACAGCTGTACGCGTAGATTTGTCTATGCCCACGGCCGCTCTTTGCCGACGGGGGCCGTCGGCGTATACTGGGATAGCCCGACGGCCGTTGTACGCCGACAGCCTGGTGCCAGCTGTCGGCATAGTCTGGAATAGGCCGACGGTGGCCGTCGGCATCGAGCCCTGTTCCGGTAGTGCAATTGATTTGTCTAGAAATCAGCCGTGTCCAGTGGCCACATCCTTTCTTCCCCCACACGGTTGATCCAGCCACGAATGCTGGCCTCGACCCGCTCTCTTTCAACGGATCTAAATACGAGATAGAACGGCTGCCGACCCGGTCGCTCTTTGCAAAAGGTCAACCGGCCGAAAAGTAGCGCGAGCCTTATTCCCGCTTTTCCTGCATGCTGTGACAGGCATTGGCTGGATGTTCCCGATCTTTAAGGGGTTACGGTTTTCGAGATCAACGCAGGAACAGGAAACACAGATAGACAAAAAAGAACTGCGTTTATAATGGGTCGTGTTGCAAATCGGGGAGAGATATCTATTTTGTGAAACCAATTTTCCTGAGGCGTGCACATAAAATATGACGTTTGATAGCAGTAGCCATGTCACGATTATATTCGCGCATGTGTCCAGGGTTTACACGTTACAGTCCGAGATCTGTTGCATACCAATCGCCTCGATTTGCAGCGCATTGCGTCTGCTGCAAGGACAAGCCCCGTTGGTCATCTCATGTCCGTCGTGTCTGCCCTGCGCGGCGCCGGCCGGCAGCTCTCCACTTCCACCACCGCCCTGTCCACCCTTCGCGGCGCTGGCCGGCGGCAGCTCTATACTTCAACCATCGCCTCTAGGGCGAGCGGCGCCTGCGTGTTCCAGATCAAGGACTACACGGACATCAAGAGGATTTTGGGCGCCGGGCAGGACACGACATCAGACGACTTCTACGTGGGCGACTATAGATTTCGCATCCTGTGCTGCCCAAACGGCTCCAGCGAGATGTACGAGGGCTACGTCTCCGTCTTCCTCGAGTATCTCAGCGTCAGGGACATCAATCCCATTTCAAAGGTCCAGATGAGCATACTGCCCGGCAAGTATTCGAAGTCCACGTTCAGTCTAACCAGAGAGGAGTACCGCTTCAAGAAGTGCGGCGACACCTGGGGCTGGAACGACTTCATCAGCCACGAGAAGCTGCAAGGGGACCCAGAACCAAAGCAGATCGGCTCCAAGAAGCCGTCCAAGGACACCTCCGCCGACTGGTGGACAAACTTCATCGTCAGATTCCAGGACGGCCTCGAGGCGTGCCGGTGAATCATGTCAAGAACGACTGCCTCACCCTCCGCTGCGACGTCAGCATCATCGGCCTATACCGCACTACCGATTAGTGAGTCATTGTTGATTAAAGTACAACAGTTGAGGTCAAATTTATCAAAAACAACCCGGTTCCATCTTTTTCATATAAAGAGAAAACTTCGATGCACCCATCTTTTTATGTTCTTGATTTCTTTTGGATTTTATATGTTAGCTGAAAACATTGTGATTTATGATGCACACAACCATCTTCATTAATCAAAAAGTCTACGCGGTCAACAAGTGTGCATATAAAAACAAAAATAAAAAGGACAAAGGCCGGTGGCAAAATATGATTTCATGATTCATCAATAAATGTCCAAGTCCTTCTCATAAATTATGATCAACCAAACTCCATCCGCAGCCGACCACCCTATTGCTCGAGCAACGCGACCTCCCCCGTTGCCGCTCACATCACGGGGTGGCAGCAGCAACAACACAAGCGTTTTGCAGCCTTGTGTGTGGTGGTTCAATGGTGCAACAATGACAAGCAACCTAGCTGATGGCTTGCAGCACGCGGTAGTGGGAGCCGACTTGCGACATCGTTGGCCACGCACGTCTACGCCTCCTCCCGTTGACGGCGGGCTCACGGGTCGCCGGTCACAGCTGAGCGCCCCATGGCTCAAGAAACGCAGCCTCGCCTGTAGCGGCTCACAACACGGGGGTGGCAGCAATGGTACCACCTGCATTGGTGGTCTAGTGTGCGGTGGTACGATGGTGCAACAATGACAAGCAACCTGGTCGATGGCTTGCACCACTCGACATTGGGAGCCTTGCCTGGTCGCGGGTTTCCACACCAACCACACCAGTAGTGGCACACATGGAGGGAGGAGCAATCAACGACCTTTCCTAGATTAGTTTCTACTGGCCGTGCAGAAGGCAAGGTGAGTGATGTGAAATCGTGTGAGGTGCGGCGCGAGACGAGGATGCATGGTGGAGAAATCTATGTAGCTAGGAATAAGGTTGCGGAAGCAACATGCACGGCACACTGCCATGCGGCAACCGTGGGATGTGGTAGACGCTAGAGCATTCGGCCCACCTATTTCAAACCTTTCCTTAGTAAAATTGCCTTTTTTTTGCGGGATTTCATTTTCCTTTCATAGAGCAAGTGCCTTTTCCATTGATCTAAAAATCTCTATAAATTCATGGTAGCAAGTTCTTGCTATGTGAGCCGTATATCATATATGTCTAAGAAAATAGGATTAATTGGTGCAACTTTGAGAAAGAACCCCAACCCTAGTTTTTATCTAAAACTCCCAACTCCTATCGAAATCCGCTTTCCCCTAATCCAACATAGCTCAAATTAGTTGGCATTCCCCTACACCTCTAATACCAATGTCTACCCAAGTTTAAACTTCTGGTCATGACATCCTCATCACTTGGCATTCGATTGAACAACCGAGAAGCTGAGAGTGGTGTGACGAAGCCCCACCAATTCTCTCTACCTACTTCCAAGGGTCAATGCCGAGTGCTGAGGGCCTTGTAACTCCACCACAAGGGAGCAAATTGGTAGTTGATGATGCATCGTCATGCATGTGCGCTTTGGCTGTGGTGACAATGCGTCGATGCTAAAACGGTGTGATGGAACGAACGAGTGCTGGCTCGAAAGTGTGTCCTCCCGCGAGGGAGACATCACCCTCGACCTACTGCGACTTGCCTCCCTGTTCAGTTGTCATCCCTACCCCGGAGATTCCGCACTCGACGTTGTCCGGAGGCGCACCCGGAGCGGCAAACGGACCTTGGTCTGGACCCTAAAAAAATTTAAGCGCGTCCCAAGATATTAACTCTTGCATGTTACCCATTCCCTCCCCATCCCCACTCCGTGCATCGTGAAAGTTCAGGCGGTTTTTCTACCGGTCAATTTTTACAGGTAGATTATCTTTCCGTAAACGTGAGGGGTGATGGAAGTGATTATACGGGTTCCTATAAAAACAACAGGTTTATAATACTTGCTGAAGGACTTTTTTGCCAAACTTCCATAAACGGTAGTAGTAGATTTTTTGTGGAGATACAGGAGCTGTTGGTGTTCCTCTAAGGAATCGGTTACAGAGATGCTGTGAGATCTGTTTTTCATGTCGACCGGTTCCCATTTATCTTCACAAAATCTCTATCTTTGCTCATACCAGCGTCGTTTAAATAGCCATGTGTAAAACGTACACGCATGCGCCTCCTGATTTGCCGGACATAAATACATCTGCATCTGCAAGGCGATCGCAAGCCTAGTTTTAGTTCGTCGTCTCCTTGGTCAGCGATCCGATCTCATCATGTCGATGGCCGCTGTCCTGTCCGCCGTGCGCGCCGCCGGCAGGCAGCAGCTCTCCGCTTCAATCGTCGCCGCGAGGCAGGTGTCCGCCTCCCACGTGCTCCGGATCGACGGGTACTCGCGAATCAGCAAGATACTGGCCATCGGGCAGGCGACGAGGTCAGGCACGTTCAGCGTCGGCGGCCACGACTGGCATATTTTGCACTATCCGAACGGCTGCTTCGAGCAGCACAAGGCCTCCCTCTCCTTCCTGGAGCATGCCAGCCACGCAAAGACCGGGGATACCACGGCAAAGGTGGAGCTGAGCATACTCGACCACGCCTCCAAGCCATCGCACACACAAACCAAAGCAGATTACCGCTTCTCCAACGCCACTTCCCTCAACTGGGGCTGGAGAGACTTCATCAAGCACGAGGATCTGGACGCGGAGAAGCATCTCAAGGACGATTGCCTGACCATCCTCTGCGACGTCACCGTCACCGGACTGCGTACGGAAGACCACGTCGAGGCTGCCGCACCGGAGCCTACTGTCGTGGAGCCTCCGTTCGGCATGCGCGGGCTTTTTTTTTTTTAAAAAAAAAGAAGGATGACCCCGGCCTCTGCATCTGGGCGATGCATGCGGCCACTTTATTAATTATTCTCACAAGACCTTACAAAGTCATACAACAGTAAGACTAAAGCCGCCGTCTAAGCAACAAACTGTCGCTACATCTATCCAGTTGATGAAGGGGCGCAGATAGTCTGGGCCTAATACCAAACAGACATCGCAGCCAAGCCTAACATCTAAGACCTAAGACCCCAACCTAGCCACTTGCCGGGTCTGGAGCACACACTGGTCCCGCGTGCTCTCAGAGGCCGCCGCCGCCAACGGCCCCCGCTCCATCTTCAGAACTGTACTGATGCATCAATCTTGCTCGGTCTAGCTATCGTCGATGCCACCACGGCGCCCAACGGCACCTCCTCCCTGCGCGCAAACAGTTGAGCACGTCGCGGTCGCCATTGATACACCTCAGCGCCATGCTGCCAAGTACCACCAGCCGACACAGCTTGAAGTCCTTGGAAAATCTGTCGTGCGTAGCACCTCCGACCAGGCATGACAAAGCGTCGCACCTGTCGGCCACGCATGACTTGACATCTCCACCGAAGCTACGTGTAAGACGAAGCCGCTCCACCTCCTGCCTCTGACTTCCAGCGCTGCTCCACAAACGATGCTCCCAAGAGAGAAACGACACCGCTGTGTCTTCATCGTCCGATCTGGAACACCAGATCCTAGGGTTTCCCCCGGAGCAGCACGAGTGGGTCGACAGTAGTTACACGATGATGCCTCCATCAAGGTAACGGTGAGAACGCCGCCATCGCCTGCCGTCGGCTCGGTTTTCACCGGCAACCATGTCTCCCCTACTCGCAGCCGGGACTAGATGATGGATCTCGAGATCCGATCACCAAGCCGCTGGCCGGCCATCTCTGGAAGAAGATGACCACCATGTCCACCAACGTCACCACGCCGGGCACACGTCGCCGCCGGCACCCCCATGGTGCCTAGAGGCCGACAAGCCCCGACGAAGACCACGCCTTGCCAGCCGCCATTACCCAGGCCCAAGCACCACTAGATCCAGATCGGATCGGGGTCAAGGGCCCCAAGCCGCGGCAGCCGAAGCCGGATGCATCAGATCGGGCGGATCCGGACACCAGCACCATGGCGACGCGCAGATAACCAGGAGACGACCCGCCGTGCCGAGTGCCCCCAGCGCCACGAGCAAGGTCCCCCGCCGCCGCCGTCGGCCGCGAGGCTTCGCCTTGCGGCGTCCTCCGACGGCGGCGGAGATGGGTGGCCGGGATACTGTCGGCGGCGACTAGGGCTGCAGAGTCCGCCCGTGTCGAGCGACGCGGGGGCGTTTTTTTCCCGTCCCACTCAGCTCCAGGCGTTGAGCGTTTTTTTCCAGCATGCACGGGCTACTCGCGGAATTCATCTGGAATAGGAAGGAAGTGGACGTGCAGATCGATGTCGGCGGTGAGACGCTCCCCGCGCACCGTCGGATACTCGAGGCCTCATCACCCGTCTTCAAGGCGCACCTCTCGCTCGCCTCGGCAACCATCGGCGGCGGCGGCGGCTGCAACACCGCCTTACTACGCGTCGACGACATAGACGCCGAGGTGTTCAAGGCCCTGCTCTAGTTTATATACTTGGACTCGCCTCCCGGCCCCTGGAGAAGACGATGGCAGAGAGGCTGCTCGTCGTGGCGGACAGATATGAGCTGGAGAAGTTGAAGCTCATCTGCGAGGCAGCATTGTTGCGGCACGTCGATCTGAGCTCCGTGGCTGCTGCTCTAGCGTTGGCCGAGCGGCATCATTGCTCCGTGCTGAGGACCGCATGCGTGCAGTTCCTCTCTTCTCCCGGTAACCTGGAAGCATTCATGGCATCGGGTGGATTTGCACAGCTAAAGACGGGTTGCCCCTCTGCTCTGTTGGAGCTCCTCGTGAAGAAGATGATGCGTGAACAGCAATGATAGGGTTGTTAGAATACGTAGGATAGAAGGAGTTGTCTGTTTAAATCTGTTTCTATCTCTAACTTTATTCTTTCTTCTCCTATAAGTTGTAATCTTTCTCTCGTTGTAAACTGGAAGAATCCTAGCGATATTCCAATCTTGTAAGCCACGGCAAACTTCCTATAAATATAGATGCGGCCCGAGACAAAGGGTTCAACGCTTCCCACGCAATCTCATATGGTCATCAGAGCCCTTCCTCTCGTACGTCTAGCTATCCCCTGAGATCGATCTGTTGATCGAGAGAGAACACAGAAACCGACCAAGAGAGAACCATCGAGAGAGAATCCATGGCAGGCACCAACGCCAGCACCGCTGCTTCCACCGTCGCCTCCACCTCCACTGCCCTGATCGGCTCCACCATGAGCACCCTGTCCACCCAAACTTCACCCTCCACTTTTGCATCTTCGTCTACCTTCAACAGCAGCACCTCCCTTGGTTCACCTCCGTCAGAGAAGCTCATGAGGACGAATTTTCTCCTCTGGAAGGCCATCATGCTACCCCAAATCAAGGGGGCACAGATGGAACACTTCCTTGACGCCACAAGCCCGGGGCCCCCTGCTACCATCACCGTCACTAATGACGGGAAGGAGGAGCAGGTCTTCAACTATGCCCGGTTGACCTGGTATGCCCAGCAGCAACAGGTACAAGGATACCTTATGGGATCTCTGTCACGTGAGGTTCTTGCGCAGGTCGCTACTCTTCAGACGCCGGCCGAGGTGTGGAGTGCCATCCACGCCTCCTTTGCTGCCCAGACGCAAGCTCACATCGTCAACACCCGCATCGCCCTCGCCAACCTGCACAAAGAAAACTTGGGCATGTCCGAGTACCTTGCGAAGATCAAGGCTTTTGTTGATGAGATCGCCCGCACCAGTGATCCTCTCTCTGAAGGGGAGATAACCTCCTATGTGCTCAAAGGGCTGGACATCGATTACAATCCGGTGATCTCAGCCCTGGCTGCACGCGTTGAGCCGGTGACCGTCCAGGAACTCTACAATCAGCTGCTGAGTTTTGAAGCTTGCATGAACCTGCTGCAAGGTACCAATACTCGTCAATCTTCAGTTAATAATCTCACTCGCAGTCGTGGCAATGGAGGCCGAGGCCGTGGTCACTAGCAAGGGCGTGGCCGCGGCAACAGCAGCAGCTGCGGGCGTGGGCGCGCCAACAACTCTGGCCCACGCCCCTCGGGTGCCTCCTACTCCAACACCAGGCCAAGATGTCAGCTCTGCAAGAAATCAGGGCATGAAGTGAAGGACTGCTGGCATCGGTATGATGAGGATTTCGTTCCTGAAGAACGCCACGTCGCTGCTGCAATCAGAGAGCAAGAAGGAGGTGACACCATCTGGTATGCTGACTCCGGAGCCACAGATCACGTCACCAGCGAGCTAGAGAAGCTTGCAAACAGAGAAAGATACTATGGCAATGATCAAATAAACACTGCTGCAAGTGGAGGAGGTATGGACATACTTCACATCGGTCAATCTTCCATTAACTTCCCTACTTCTAAACGTGATCTTCTTTTAAAAGATGTGCTTCATGTCCCTCAAGCAAACAAAAATCTTGCTTCCATGTCTCGTTTGACAGCCGATAATAATATTTTCTTTGAAACTCACCCCAACTATTTTTTCATTAAGAATCGGGCAACGAGGGAGCTCCTTCATCGCAGTAGATGCGTTGGCGGCCTATATCCCATTACATCAAGGGTTTTTAGTCGCAAGCATCGTCGTCAAGTCTACTCCATCGTCAAACCATCCTTAGAGAGGTGGCATAAAAGATTAGGACATCCTTCATCCAAAATAGTTGATCAAGTAGTGAATAAAGGCAATCTTCAATTGTCTCGTAGTGAGAATAAAGAGTCAGTTTGTGATGCTTGTCAATGTGCGAAGAGTCACCAACATCCCTATCCCAAGTCATATAGTGTGTCACATGCTCCTTTAGAATTGATATTCAGTGATGTATGGGGCCATGCCCGAGATTCTTTTGGACGAAAGAAATGTTATGTTAGTTTCATTGATGACTATAGCAAGTTTACTTGGATATACTTGCTCAAGTTCAAATCTGAAGTTTTTACTGTCTTCCAAGAATTCCAAAAACTTGTTGAGCGTCAATTTAACAGAAAAATTCGTACAGTCCAAAGTGACTGGGTTGGAGAGTATGAAAAACTTAACTCCTTCTTCCGAAACATAGGCATTGAACATCATGTTTCTTGTCCACATGCACATCAACAGAACGGGTCAGCTGAGCGTAAACACCGTCATAATGTTGAAGTAGGGCTTTCTCTTCTTGCTAATGCATCCATGCCTCTCAAATATTGGGATGAGGCGTTCATTGCTGCTACCTATCTCATCAATCGTTTACCTAGCAAAGTCATTGGGTACACTACTCCTCTAGAACGATTGTTCCACCAAAAGCCTGATTATAATTCCCTCAAAGTTTTCGGATGTGCATGTTATCCTAATCTTCGTCCATACAATCATCACAAACTTGAGTTTCGCTCTACTCAATGTGTGTTTATCGGCTATAGTAATCTTCATAATGTTACACGTGTCTAGAAATCTCAACTGAACGTATCTATATCTCTCGGGATGTCATCTTCGATGAAACTATTTTTCCTTTTGCCAAGTTGCATCCCAATGCGGGGCACTTCTTCGTGCAAAAATCTCTCTCTTATCTGATCCTTTGACACGTCCTGATCATGGGGGAGAGTTAATAGAAAATGATCAAGTGACTAGTCCAGGAGAAAATATGGATACTAATAAAAAATGCAAAGGTTTGCTGTGATTTTATGTGTGCAGAAAAGGACAGAGGAAGCAGCAGTGGATCCCAGGTCGATTCCCTGTCCAGGAGGGGCGCGTGATCCGATGTTGATTCTGGACGTGCAGCGCCGAGTGGCAGGGCCAGCAGTCCTGCGGAGCCCGTGGCCGACCGCAGTCCCAGTGCGGAGCCCACAGGGCCAGATGGCGTGGAGCACAGCCGCTCCCCACGCGCCACATGGGAGCAGGCTGAGCCAGTGGCCGACCGCCCAACCGCCGAAGGGCCTGCCAACAGTGCACCGGCCCGCACGCCCGGTCGCGCGTCTCTAGGAGATGCCACGCGGAGCTCTCTGTCTGGTGCGCCGGTTGCGAGGCGGATCTCGCTGGATGTCTCGGATCAGGAGCCGTCAAGCACATAAATACAGGCAGATTTGCTGGGATCTTCTACGGCTGATTCTGGTGCTTAAAAAATTGGTACTACTCCTTCTCACATGACATCTGAAATTCCTCAGCGCAACACCAGATCAAAATCTGGAGTGTTTAAACCCAAGGAGTACAAAGATGGTACAGTAAGGTATGATCTTCATAAACGTGCTTTTCTTGCTAGTACCGGGGAACCCACCCATTTAACTGAAGCTCTTTCTCATAAAGAATGGAGAGGGGCTATGGTTAATGAGTATCAAGCACTCATGAAAAATAAAACATGGCACTTAGTCCCCCAGAAAAAGGAAAGAATGTGATTGACTGCAAGTGGGTCTATAAGATCAAAAGAAAGTCTGATGGAAGTATAGATAGATACAAGGCTAGATTAGTTGCAAAAGGTTTTAAGCAAAGGTTTGGAATTGATTATGAAGACACCTTTAGCCCTGTAGTTAAAGCAGCTACCATTAGACTTGTACTGTCTATTGCTATTTCCAAAGGATGGAGCTTACGTCAGCTAGACGTTCAGAACGCGTTTCTTCATGGTGTTCTTGAGGAAGAAGTGTTCATGCGGCAACCACCAGGGTATGAGATCAAAGCACACCTCATTATGTCTGTAAATTGGATAAAGCTTTGTATGGTTTGAAACAGGCCCCAAGAGCCCGGTACTCCAAGTTGAGCACTCAGTTACAACAACTTGGTTTTACTTCAAGCAAGGCAGATATCTCGTTATTCTTTTATAACAAAGGAAACATCTCTATGATTGTTCTGGTCTATGTTGATGATATAATTGTTGCTAGTTCCAGCTCAGAAGCCACTACCTGTTTACTTCGTGATCTTAACATGGAGTTTGCACTCAAGGACTTGGGTGATCTTCACTATTTTCTTGGTATAGAGGTAAAACCAATCAAGGATGGGATACTTCTGACACAAGAGAAATATGCCACGGATGTTTTAAGAAGGGTAGGTCTGGAACACTGCAAACCAGTGAGTAACACCTCTTTCCACTTCTGAAAAACTTACGGTTGAAGGGGGAGAGTTACTCGGGGCAGATGATGCAACTAATTATAGAAGTGTTGTTGGTGCATTACAATATCTAACTTTGACTAGACCGGATATATCATACTCTGTCAATAAGGTATGTCAGTATTTGCATGCACCAAGTACAGTTCATTGGACAACAGTAAAAAGAATTCTGAGGTATCTAAAATTTACAATGGGACTTGCAATCAAGATCACTAAGTCACCATCTATGCTTGTTAGTGCATACTCTGATGCAGACTGGGCAGGGTGTCCTGATGATAGAAGATCCACAGGTGGATTTGCTGTGTTTCTGGGATCAAACCTTGTGTCATGGAGTGCAAGAAAACAGGCTACTGTGTCACAATCTAGTACTGAAGCAGAATATAAGGCTCTTGCTAATGCAACTGCTGAAATTATGTGGATCCATACTCTTTTATATGAACTGGGGATCAAGGCTCCACAAGCTGCAAGATTATGGTGTGATAACATTGGTGCAACATATTTGTCAGCGAATCCTGTTTTTCATGCACGTACAAAACACATAGAGGTTGACTTTCACTTTGTGAGAGAAAGAGTAGCACGTAAGCTACTTGATATCAAGTTTATTCCCACAGGAGATCAACTTGCTGATGGCTTCACTAAACCACTCACCACGAGGAGACTGAATGAGTTCAAGTACAATCTAAACCTAGACAAGGTGCCCTAGGTTTGGATTGAGGGAGGATGTTAGAATACGTAGGATAGAAGGAGTTGTCTGTTTAAATCTGTTTCTATCTCTACCTTTATTCTTTCTTCTCCTATAAGTTGTAATCTCTCTCGTTGTAATCTGGAAGAATCCTAGCGATATTCCAATCTTGTAAGCCACGGCAAGCTTCCTATAAATATAGATGCGGCCCGAGACAAAGGGTTCAACGCTTCCCACGCAATCTCATAAGGGTAGGCATCGAGGACAAGTTATAGCTATGTATAATTAGTTACTCCCCATATTAGGCAGGATACTTAGTAGTATTTACACATGTTAGAACATATAGATTCAATAATTAGTTATATGAAGGTGTCAACAAGTTTGTTTGAGATAATAGAACGCATCTTGATTTAATGTGCTATAAGTCTACGTGTTGTGAAGACACATGTTGCTGAATCTATCTTACTACTGCCTCCATTTCATAATGTAGTGCATATATAATTTTTGAAAAGCAAACCTCACAAAATTTGTCCATGTTTGTGGGAAAAAACGTTTACATCTAAAATGCCAAAAATATATCATCAGACTCATCATATATAAGACATAGTTTCAACATTTACAAGGAAAGTTTGTTTTGACGTGCCAACATACATCATCTTGTAATTTGAGTAAATAGTAATATCAGAGACGGCCACGGTGGCACCACAAGTAGGGATGCATAGTGGCATCTGATCTAACCCGCTCACTAGTTAAAACAAATCAGTTTAGTAATAGGATTTTCTTAGTGATGTAGTTCAGTTTAAACTAACTCTGTGTTTTGTGAGCTTACATGGGACAGCGCCCTGCATCCATAACCACAAGGCAGGGTCTAGGGTTCTATGGTGTGGGCCGGGTGTCAGGGTAGCAGCAGGGTTTGGTTCCAACTTCCAAGGGTCCCATGGGCCATGGAAGAAGGAAGAGAAGGATTGAATCAGAAAGTAGTCTGAAGTAATCATCATACTCCCTCCATCCATAGGGCCTAACGCGTTTTTTTTTCGGAATTGCCTTTTTCTATTGATAAGATTAATAATATATGAGATGTATGATGTGAAAAATTGATCACCGAAAGCTCCTTTCACATATGAATTTGATGGTATGCTTTACATGTCATATATTATTGCTCTAACATGTGGTCAAAATTAGCCTCGAAAAAAGTATTAGGCCCTGCATAGATGGATAGAGGGAGTACTTCGTTCCTCAATCTTTTCATGGCGGGGATCAAGGAGGTTTAAGGTTAGGTATTTCCTGGCTAATGTCTTGTCATTTACACCTGAATATTCCCACTCGACTCTATACATAAGAGTGAGATGATGAGCCAGACAAAGCGATATTCCCAAAAGATATGTTTCTCTTGCAGATGGGCAAAATAAGATTTGACATTTTAGATTGAGTCACAAAATTATACAAACACATATATAGTCGAACAATTGTCAAGCTTAGTCTATCCTTGTTTGGTGCGGCACCTAACATTCATGATAAATATTGTAAGTGAAGTGGGTTTCACAAGATGGTATGCAGAAGGTTGATATGGTTGTGAAAAAGGTTGACGCTTTGTGCGCGTCATTCTGTTTAATTAGTTTCACACCATTAAGAAATATGAAGAAAGCCATAAATAAACATAGTAAATTAGGATATATGTTATCCATTGTCGCATGTGTGAAACCATAGCTATGTCATCGCAATTCAGGTTACCGGTCCTGTTTTATCTGATTTTAAACGTCACTACTGGAACATTGTTTGCCGAGTATCAAGTACACTAGGCAAAGGATGGAAAACACTCGGCAAAGCCTTCGCCGAGTGCTACACTCAGCAAACAACACTCGGCATACACCCTTCAAGCAAAGCAAGCCTTTTCCCGAATGTTCTTTTATGGACACTCGGCTAATAATTAGCTCAATAAGAAAAACTCAGGGCAAAACGGAAACAACGGTACTGGCCGGTTTGCCGAGTGTAAACACTTGGCATGGGTTGACGCTTTGCTGAGTGTAAACACTTGGCAAAACGGATGAACATGAACAATAAAGAAGCGCACGCATTGACCCCAATCAACCAGTTGCCATCCATGCAGTTTAGGGAGGCCGCTAGCCCCTGCCATGCATGAGAATACATCGTGCATGAGGTCGTTGGGGTCGGATCGCCCTGGTCACCGGAGCAAGCGCCAAAGGCTTCCGTGTTCAGCACCTCATACGGGGACTTTCTGCCCTCTAGACATCCGTCGTTGCATCGATGGTGGCGGGAAGCCGCATCTGTGGTGGCGGGGCCGTCACATCCATGGCGGCTGGACAAACACTGAGAGTGGCCGGGATGGAGAAATGGAAGGGAACAGTCAAAGGGACGAGCTCGGTGGTGGGTGGAGGAGGGTCTCGGTCATGGCAGCCTTCGACAGTCTCAACCATTGTGCGGGGTGCTACAACCATGGCCTTTTGTTACTGGAGCTGGTTTTGTTATGCTACAACCATGGTTGCGAGGGGGAGCGCGTGGTACTGAAGAGGGGGGAGGGGGGCTGTTAGCTGCTGGCAGCGGCAATGGCGGGAGTTGGGTATGCTATAGCGACGACCGGTAGCAAGGGTGTGTTGCGCGAGGTGATTTTGCTGCAAGTTCACAACATACAGTGTTGACTTGACGTTGACGGTGAGTTTGACCGGCGACGAGGGCGGTCAGCTGATACCCGACAGCGAGTCCAGCAAGCTATTCTGCGGCGGGGTCAGCGGCACTCGATTTGCTGCTCTCTCATCCGGCGCGCTCACATGATTTGAAGGGAAAAGCTGTTAGTGGGGCGGAGGCGGAGCCTTACCGGGCGGCTAGGAATCGTTGTATCTGATGACTAGGACGCGACGGGCTAAAAGTTTCGCCCGGCCGGCGCGTGCCTACTGCTTGTCTGGCCTGGAGAAAAAGAGGCAGCGTCAAGGTGTTTTCTAGCCACTAACCAAACACCATGTCATCAATCCATGGACACCTGTCTCATCTAATAGGAATGAAGCAGTTTTCTAGCAGCGAGTCAACTGATGACACCAGCGTGAAGATGTCATCAGTCAGTGTCATAAAAAAAATCCTTTTTATTGGTAGCTTATCAAGCTGGCCACTTGGTTCTTTTCTTTAAAATGGAATCCCTATACCCCTATATCCATAAAATGCATAAATGCAGTTAACGCCTTAAAATAGCAAGAATTGTGTAAAACATCCCACATTTTTTCCTCATTAAATATATTACTCCCTCCTTTCCAGTTTACAGGGCTAAAATCTAAAATCTAATCAACCAAGCCACTTGATGAATGGAGGAATGTATCTCGTACTTTATAAAACTATTCAAATTAAAATAATGCATTAATTTGGATTAATTGCACTGCATGCATGCTTGGCCACTACTCCCTCCGTTCCAAATTACTCGTCGTAAAACCACGACGAATAATTTGGAACGGAGGGAGTAGATGAGTAGGAAAGTTACATGCATGGCAGAGTTACTTTTTAATTATTGCATGCAAATATTTAATGTGCCTTGGAATCTCAATACGAGATGGAGATGAGCCCTTTAAATCGAAAAAATTGAGATAAGTATTATAAACTAGAAAGGAGGGAGTGCATTACGACCGACATTTTATGGAACCATTTGCTAACTTGAAGACCGGCATGGCCAATTCGCGTTCGATTTCGAGCCGACGTTGCATGCCCGATTAGGATTGGTGTGTACCGTGCTTGAGTTTATTACGTGAATGGTTAGCGCACACCCCCCCCCCCCCCCCTCGCGCAAAAGTTTACTATAGCCTTCACGTGGAAGGAATCGTGCGTTAGCGAGGTGCAAAGGAGTTAATTCCATTTAAGACATTAATTGCATTCCTAGCTATTTGCTAGGTAGTATTAAATTTTGAACTACATGTACATAAAAGTTGGGTGATAGCTTCAAGAAAAACTACATTTCGATACTTATATATATTTCTACCTTCGTAAATAAAAGAAAAATTCAACAGTATGCTTTTGAAAATCCAAATTAACATATGCATTTTATAGCTTTTTAATTGTTTGCCAAGTGTCATAGAAAAAACATTTGTGAAAGACCTACTTTGTCAAGTTTTCTTTTGTTTCCAGAGTGTAACACTCGACAAAGCATCTTTTTCTGCCGAATTGTTTCCTCTAGGCACATATCAAAGGCGATAAAATATACTCGGGAAAGACAAAAAAAATCGTAGTGCATTTAGGGTGTTATTATCCTCGAACCACGGAGAGGATGTTCTAGACCTATGGTGATTTTGTTATGGAGAGGAGACTACATAAGTACTTGTGGTCCCCTTCCCCTCCGATCAGATGTTGGCACCTCATTCTATATGGTCAGGGCATCTCCAACGGCAACCCTAATGCGTGCATACGCCTGGATCGAGCTGTCCAGACATAATTTACCATCCAACACAGATCTGTATTTATTCGTCGACGTGTCTGCTTTTTCAAATTCTCGCAAACCAGAAGCAAATCGGGAGAAGGTTTGCGAGTGTCCGAACATCCGCTTGGCCAATGAAAAGCCACCATGTACCCCTCTGTTCTCTTCGTCCGGATGGCGGAAGGCCGTTACTGTGGATGCGTTGCTATTTGGGTTTGGCGGAAGGCCGTTGCTCCGGATGCGTTGCTATTTGGGTTTGGCGGAAGATGATTAGCATGCTTGGCTTTTGGCGGGTAGCATGTTTGAAGTTTGGCGGAAGCCACTAATCACTTTGTTTCACTTTTATTTTCTTCAAGTGCTACAAGATTTATGGAGGTCGGCTACCTGGCTAGTAGATTTGGTGGAAGCTACCCTAGAAGCACCAAGATTAGTAGCCTTCCGCCAAACAAAAAGCTACTCCCTCCGTAAAGATATTTCTTTACAGAGGGAGTACTAATTATTCACGTAGTTTTTTTTAAGGGAATCTCGTAGTTGGCGGAAGGATATTTGGCATGTTTGACGGAAGGCTATTTAGCCGAGCGTTGTTATTTGACGCGCAGAAGGTTGTTGAAAGATGCTATTTTTTTTAATTTAACAGATGCGGACATTTGAGATATATGGTTGGATGGTCGGTTGACGTATGCGTGTCCACACATGTATCCGTGTCCGCACACGCCTGCTTGGACAGATAGTGAGTCTGATTTGAGGGACCACGTTGGAGATGCCCTTAGTCCATGGGTCTAGCAATACTTTTTGGGCTGCATATGTGTTTTCAGAGTTCATGGAACAAATAATCAACCATTACCATTTTTAGGGGACAATTCACCATTACTTGGGGAAGAAATTAAATCCTTCCCTTACCATATCATTCCAAACCAGCAGGCGTTGTTAGAAAAAGAAATATCCATTCTGTGAATTCTTTTGAGAGCTTCATTCTCGCTCCACACCACATTTGTCTGGTAATAAACATTGCCATGCTGGCCTTCCCTTTTCAAAATTGTCTGCGATTAATTGTAGCCCAAGTCATGGCTATATTATGGTTATACATACATGTATCAAAGCGGCATATTGTTTGGTCCCTATTTTACTGCAGTCCCTATCTGCGATTGCGATCTGCTGCATATCGATCGATTCCAATTCCAACACAATCTCTGCAAATACGATATAGCCATACACCTCCTGATTTCCCGCACATTTACATAGTAAAATCGTACCAGCTGCATTTGCCATTTGCAAGCCTGCAGCCGCTGTCATCTGCTTCCTCGACCGGCCCCTGCCCCATCAGGTCGTCACCACCATGTCCATGTCCATGTCCGCGCTCCTGTCCGCCCTTCGTGGCGCCGGCCGGCAGCAGCTCTCCGCTTCAACCGTCGCCGCGAGGCAGTCGACCGGCTCCTACGTGCTCTGAATTGACGGGTACACGAAAGTCAGCAAGATGGTGGACGAGTCGATGAGATCTGACACGTTCAACTTTGGCGGCCACGACTGGCGTCTTTTATACTATCCCAACGGCTGCGGGAAGGAGTACGAGGGCTCCCACGTCTCCCTCTTCCTCGAGCATGACGGCCGTCGTTCATGGGACGACGAGGATGCCACGACAAAGGCTCAGGCGAGTATACTCGACCAGGCCGGGGTGCCATCCTACACCCGAACCATGCCAGACCTCGGCCTTCGCGATCTACCACGAGGATGGAGGGACTTCATCAGCCACGAGGATCTCGACAAGCAGAAGCATCTCAAGGACGACTGCCTGACCATCCTGTACGACCTCACCGTGGTCACCGAGGAGTGCACAGAGGTTGCCACGGAGCCGGAACCCATAGTTGTGCAGCCGCCATTCGACTTGCACTTGCACCGGCCATTCGTGGAAGCCATCTGGAACAAGGAGAGACCGGACGTTGGGATACTGGTCAGCGGAGAGAAATTGTCCACGCACCGGTGGCTGCTCGAGGCCCGATCCCCCGTCTTGATGGCGGACCTCTCGCGCGCCTCTGCAGCCACCACCGACGAGGACACTATCCAACTACGGGTCGACGACATCGAAGCCGATGTGTTCAAGGCTCTGCTTCAGTTCATATACACAGACTCGCCTCCTTCTAGAAACCTGCTAGAGACGGCCATGATGGCGGAGAAGCTGCTCGTTGCGGCGGACAGGTACGAGCTGGAGAAGCTGAAACGAGCCTGCGAGGAGGCGCTTTGCCGGCACATCGACGTGGGCTCAGTGGCCGCCACTCTCGCGTTGGCGGAGCAACATGATTGCCCGGTGCTGCGGGAGGCGTGCATGCTGTTCCTCTCTTCTCCAGGGAATCTTGAAGCGGTCGTGGCAACAGATGGGTTTGAGCTGCTGAAGAAATGTTGCCAGTCTGATATGTTGGAACTCGTGGTGAAGAAGATGATCTGAGAGGAGCAGTAGAGCAGGAATCGGGTAGCAGAGGGGAATAAAAAAGCGGTTTTGCTAAGTCTCAGTAGAAGCTATATCCGTAAGATCTTATATTGAGATCTGTGCAATTTTTTTTTCAGCTTTTTCTTATTCTCTTTTACTATACATGTTGTGTCACTTGACTGAGACTTGATTAAATATAGTCAACTGAGACCTAGCCACCCTCGCAAAAAAACTTAAGCATGCAAGCATGTATCCAAGGATTGTTCAATTTTTCTTTTTGGAAGATCCTTGCACTGCCTTCATCTCTTAGCAGCGGTTAGGCCAACTGCAACGCACAACCAAAAAGGATGATCGTTGTGTCCAGATTTCGTCTGTTTGGGGTGGGAATGGGGAGGCGGATGTCCGTGCCGGGCTGGCCTGGCATCGAGGCGTCCAACTCGCGGCCCCAACCGCAACTTGTCCGCGGTGGACAAAGAAAAAAGAAACATGCAAAAGCAAAATAGGCATTTAAACATAGCTAAAAAACTTAAAAACATATTTAAAAGTCTGCCGTCCTTACGGCGGAACCACGACACTTGATTTCATTAGACATCAAATGAAAAAAACAAAGCAAAAGATAATGCGTTCGCCCCGCGCGCCGCAGAAGACTTCGCCATCGCCGTTGATGCCATCGCAGCTGTCGTCTTCAGGCGCAACCATCCTCATCGTCGCTCGTGAGGTCGATGTAGGGTGGAGGCGTCCAGAGGTGCGGCGGCGGCCCCCAGATTGGGCCAGGGGCGTACTGTGCAGGTGGCGGAGGAGAGGCCGGGGCGTTGGTGCTGGGGGTGGCGACCACGGTGCCAATGCACGCTCCTCTGCGGGCTCAGCCTTGACCTTCTGCTTGACCTCCAGCTCATGGACGTAGACTTCCCTGGAGGCCGAGAGCTCGAGCATGAACTGCAGGCCCTGCCACTGCTCCTCCTCCTGGCGCCTGTACTCCCTCTCAGAGTCCTCCATGACGGCCTGCAGGAGACGCTCCTCCTCCTTGGCCGTCATGGCGGGAGGTTGCGGGGGTGGCGGCGATGGGGGGGGGGGGGGGGGGGGGGAAACAGCGCTGGCATCGGGCCACGGATCTATGAGCGGGCGCGCACGCTTCGCGGGCTCGGCGCTTGCGCATGAGGCGCAAACCGCGCACTGCGGGACACGCGGGGCGGGCTATGACCACGACCGGCAAAGAAGGTGGCGCGACGCATGTCGTGCTCATCCTGAAACCAGGTGTCCAATAGTGGCGAGTCCACAGCATACCTGCTGTCGACGAGGAGCTCACGCGGGATCCTGGCGTGGCGACATACGATCTCTTGCAGGCGGGCGTGACTTGTCGCCGGTACGGGGGAACGGGCACCCGATCCGGGCTCAGATGCCACCCATTGGGGAGGTGGGCATCTGACCATGCCAGCGGCGTGCCTGTCTCCCAGTACCGGCGGCACACCTCGACGCTGACGTAGGGCCTGTAGCATGGCGCGGCCGCCGGAGGGGAGATGAAGAACGGAGCCGGAGAGTTGGAGTGGCTGGTCGTGCTACTAGAAGACAAGCCCGCCTCGTGGTCGTGCTTGGCCTTCTTGCCTGGGTGCCACTTCCCCATGGCCGTTGGTGGAGCGAGGTCAACAGTGGCTAGGTTTTTTGGTGTCGCCGATGAGGGAGGCAGTGGTGGGGAAGTGGATGGGGACAGCGACTCGAAGTCCACAGCTTGCCCATAAAAAAAGGACGTGGCCGGGGGCGCCTGTGTGGCTAACTTGCGGGCCCAACAACCCGTGCGCATTGACTACCAACGTTGGGAGGTAGTTGGCCCGTCGACATGCGGGCCCGATGCGGACATGGAGAGGACACGTGCCTGTATGTTCGTTGTCTGCGCGATCGCAAAGCTGACCCAACTATGCGTGTGGAATGGGTCAAGTCGGACCAAAAACAGACAATTTTTAAGAATGAAGTTGCGTGTTGGGCCGGGTCGTGTGTCCGTTTGGGCTCAAACCGACGCGGGCGGACAGAATAAGGTCTAGCGTTGGAATTGCCCTTACCAATGCTTCGCCTCTCCACCATTTGTATTGTTCTCCACCACTCAAACCCAAGAACAATTAGCATCGTCTCGATTTGGTTTTGAACTTGTAACAGGAGTTACTTTGAATCCCACAAAAGCAATTCTACCATGCACGGGTATCCCTTGCATGGCTCAGCCATCGATGATGTTAGAGATTCCCATGCACACATGCTTGTCTCCCATGTAGTACATGATTAGTTAGTCATTACATGTGATTTGTCAGCCCATCAATTAACTTTATCCCACGCATGTATGCTTTTGCCAGAGATTGCATGCTTCACCCACCTACGTCATACTAGTTTCATCCGCATTCCTTCATTTTATTTTTAATTCTGAATCTATTTATATCTTTTGAACTGAAAGTCTAATTTTTGTTGCATTTTGCATATTTGTGCTCGTTGCAATGAGGACACAAAATAAAACCATCTTTGATGTAGGACGGAACCATAATTTGATGATATTTTCATACTTGAGGGTGGGGGGGGGGGGGGGGAGGGAAAATCAACAAGAACAATATATAGGAGGAAACTCTCAAACAAAAGCCAAATCACCCGTCTACTAGGATAGCATACATGAGATCCGCACGTATACAAGAACAATCCAAGGAGATAGCACAAATGTAGAGTTCTTCCCGCTCCAAAGGAGGTGAGGTCTTGATGATAGTCTTCTCCACAAGGGAGGTCTTGATATCCACATGGGGATCTTTCTCCTAGGAGGTCTTGATCTTCAAAGGGAGGGATAGATGAGCAAAGCCTCTCTCTATATCTCAATATACTTTGCTAACCCTAACTAGGAGGAGGTGGAGGTCTATATACAGTGGTCCACATGGACGCGGACGTGGAGGTGGAGGAGGGGGGTGGGGGGAGGGAGGGATACATGGGCCTCTAGCCCGGTTAGACACACGCAGTTGCCGGACGTCCGAGCGAAGGGTCAGATGTTGTCTGGGGCCTCGCAGGACGCCGATGTCAGGGGTCGCCGCGGATGTCCGGCCTTGGCGCTGGTTGGCGTACTGGACTCCTCGGGTCGGATATCCGCGAATCTCTTTAAATTCATTAGGATTTTTAAGACTTGGCACAGTTTTTATATTTTTGGAAATTTTTTAAATTTGTTGAAAATCTTTCTGAATCCATGAACATTGCTCAAATTTTTATTTTTTAAAAATCGGAACATTGAATAATTTTTATTTTGCGAAATGGTTTTAAAATTTAAAAAATCGCGAACACTAGCTTCTTCCTTCATTTATTTTATTTATTTATTTATTCCATTCCCACGCATGGCACTTTATTATTTCTCCTGTCGCATCATCTTCTTGACAACAAGGTCCAAGAGAGCAGAGGAGCAATCTTTCTTTAGTTGCTCAAATCCATGCATTGCCATGACAGTTTCCAGATTAGCGGGAGAAGACAGGAATCGCATGCACGCCTCCTTCAGCACGGGGCAGCGGTGCCGCTGGGCCAACGCTAAAGTGTGAGACACCGAGCTCATGTCGATGTGCGGACATAGCGCCTCTTCGCAGAAGAGCTTCAGCTTCTCCAGCTCATACCTGTCGGCCGCCATGAGCAGCATCTCCGCCGTCTCCGGCGCCTCGAGCAGGCTTGTCTCCGGAGGCGAATCTGTGTAGATGAACTGGAGCAGAGCCTTGAACACCTGGGGGTCCATGTCACGGACGTGTAGTAGTTGAGCGGCGCTGTCGTAGTCGTATTTGCATCTTCTACTAGACGCGGCCGAGAGATCCGCCTTGAAGACGGGCGAGCGCGCCTCGAGTATCCACCGGTGCGCAGGGAACGTCTCCCCGCCGACCTTGATCTTCACGTCCGGGCTTTCCTTGTTCCAGATGGCTTCCGCGAGTAGCCCGTGCAAATCGAACGGCGGCGCCACCGGCGGAATCTCCATGCGCTCGTCGGTTCCGGTGACGACGACGGTGAGGTCGCACAGGATGGTCAGGCAGTCATCCTTGAGATGCTTCTCTCTCTCTTTGTCGAAATCCTCGTGGGTGATGAACGACTCGAACCCATCCCATTCCCGGGAACCATGGATCGGCTGCAGTATTGTAGTTTTAGTGTAGGATGGCTTCAAGCCCTGGTCGAGTATACTAAACTGGATCTTTGCCATTGTATCCCCGATTATTTCCTGGCTAGCATGGCGGACGTCGTCATGTTCAATGAAAAGGGAGATGTGGTCCTCGTGCCAGCGGCCGTTTGGATAGCACAAAATACGCCAGTAGTGGTCGCCGACGGCGAACGTGCTTGATCTCATCTCCGGCCCACCGAAGTGCTCAAAGTCCTCTGGGACCCCCATGTTCCTGACTTTGTTGAATCATTGATCCGGAGTAGGTGCGAGCCGGAGCCGGTCGCCTGCCGCGGGAAGATGGTTGAAGCGAAGAGTTGCTTCCGACCGGCGCCACGCAGGGCGGACAGGAGAGCCAACATTGGACAGGATCGGCTAGCTAGGACTAGGAGCGCTTTGAGGAAGGAGATGACAGCGGCTTGCAGTCTTCTTTTTGAGAAGAAAGGCAGCTGGTAGCCTGCTACGATATATGTAAATGTGCGACAAAATGGGAACCGATTGATACATCATGCATGTACAGCCTGAATATAGTGACTTGGGCTACAATTCATCCCCTGCCCCCTTTTACCCCACAAAATGGATATCCTTCCTCTTACTCTCCTTTGGTATTTTTCAAGAACATTACTCCTTCGGTATGATATATGGAAAGGAAAAGATTACGGCTTTGCTAAGGGGCCACACTAGGCGTCATCCGGCTGATTGGATTGATTTTTTTAGACAACCTCGCGAAACCTTTCTTAACCCCTCACAATATTTACAGGGACGAATGAAAGTTCTCCAGGATGGCCTAACCAAACATGGCGACCACCCCCGAGAGGAAGAGCATGCTTCACTAGGCTGTGAGACTCAAAGTTTGAGCTCCTAAATTCATGGACTATAATACAAGAAAGAAAAACTGAAGACCGATCTAAATCCTCACGTAAGACTGCGCCATAAATAGGTAAGTAGCCCTGCTTACTATCATCAACTACCACCTTGCAATCTGAAGCAATATGAATGCGTTGAACATATAAATCATCGGATAGTGAAAGAGCTTCCCTTATAGCCAGCGCTTCCAATGTTTGGGGCTCTGTTATATGATTGAAGACTATCGCTGAAGCTCCAAGATAGGTGCCAGTTTGGTCTCTGCAAATCGCTCCCACTGCACCGTATCTCCCCCTCGTTGACACTGCAGCGTCGACATTGATTTTCACGCTTCCTTGAGCTGGAGGCAACCAAGATGTAGTCCGGGGCGCCCTCTGTACCGCTTGATTTTGGCCTTTTCTATTGACTATCTCCAGCTCTGACAAGTACTTCTTGATGAAAGCGTCGGTTGCATTTGGAGGCTGAAAAATGTCCTCATGAATTGCATTTCTCCTTGCTCCCCATAGCGCCCATGCGGTGACGACTGCACGAATAAATTCTTGAGCATCTAATATTTCATGCAAAGCGAAGAGCCAATCCTTTGCGCTTTCTTCTTGGTGTTCAATGATCTTCTCGATCAATTCTTCGGGCGCAAGGGCCCATACACTCCTGGCTAGCGCGCATGTAAGAAGAGTGTGTCGCTGTGTATCCCGAGCTCCACATAGGCAACAGGAATCGGTGTCCGCCATATGGCGGCGGTGCAGAACTTTCCCACTGGCATCAGGTGTCTAGCTCGTCGCGAGAGAAACATACGTAACTTCGAGGGAACCTGAATATGCCATAGTGCACTCCAAACCTGGCTCTCCTGCCCCGTAGACGAACCCTCGGTCTCATGCCACCAGCTCTCTCTACTCAGCTTCGTCCCCAAGACCATCCGATATGCCCAGCGAACGGTGAAAATCCAGGCTGATTGGATTGATTGATACCGATCCATTAGACGTAGCGCTGGTAATCAGGTGCTCTCTTTCCACGTGCATGGAGTCCACCTAAGCACGGCTTGATAAAAACAACGTAGAGCAAGGGCCCATGCGTCCAGATTTGTAAAATATAAACACACAACTAATGTTTGATGTTATGAAACTTCTCGAGGAAAAAAATGTTACAAAAACATGATTTTTTTAGGCAGCCTGATTTGAAGTATTTTCCTTTTTTTAGTGTTCGATGTTATGAAACTTCTCCAGAAAAGTTAAGGGCGAATTTTTTAGAGTTGTCCTACAAATATTTTTTAGGGAAACTTTGCATTTTATTTAAACATGGTCTGGGATCTCATCCGCAATTACATGCAAGATACATTCTGGTGGCACATTTCGCCACTCCACACATACCTCATCACCTACAACCAGCTTAGCAAAGATATGGGCCGCTCGGTTCGCGGATCTCCTCCTCGAGGTAACCTTGCAGCCTTGCCAACCCTGCATCAAACTTTTGATGTCCTCCACAAACGGACCAGCAGCATATAGATTTTTGCTTGTCCCGTTGATCTTGATCAAGCATACGGCTTCCTTGCAGTCAAGTTCAATATGGATCTTCTGAACTCCTAGCTCGCTACCAATGTTAAAAATCATTTTATTTACTTAAAAAAGGTGTCATTTTTCATAACATAAAAAATGGGCCATAGTGTGAACCAACCTGTACTTGGATGGTTAGGAGGACAATGATATCCCCAACCCATCAGGGTTCAAATCATGGTGCTCGCATTTATCTTGGATTAATTTCAGGATTTTCGGTGATGCACGTTTAATGGGAGGAGACGTTCCCGTCGACTACGAGGCGTCTATAATGACTTCGTAAAATCTCAAGATGATATGCCAACTCAGTCTTTTGAAGGTGTTTATAGAAGTAAGGTGTGTGTGCATTCATACGGGTGAGTGTATGCGGGTATATATGAGCGCTTACAACTGTACTATGTAAAAAAGTGTCATGGTGACTGCGCAACAAAGTGATTTTTCATGAGCCCACGTCATATATAATAACACAATTAATTTAGGATTTTTTTTGAGACATTTTAGGTTTGTTTGCATGCGTTCATATAAGTGAAGAATGCATGCATGCAGAAACAAAGGCAAGGGCCCACGACGTATTACTTTTTCTTTAGGAAAGTCCTACACCAGTCCATGCATGCATATATAGATAGAAAGGAATCAACCCTTAAAGGGCATCTCCAACGGCAACCCGCAAATTTTCTTCCGTATCCGTTCACGGATAGGGAGGCCAGTTCGTGGACACGAATGCGAAAGAACACCATCGATCTAACGCCAGCTGCATACATTTCAACCTGCATTTTAACTAACCGAATGAAATTCAGCAAATCCGAGCAGATTTCATACAAACATGATGGATATCATACAAACACGGCCTATTTCATTACATTTCGGACATCTAGAACAAAAAAGAGACCCTACCCTAAACCTATCCTACTGCGACGGTGCCCGACGTCCAAGCCCGTGTCGTCCTCCATCCGTCTTCTCCATAAGGACTAGCGATAAGACCGATGAAGTGAAGGTGAGGTCTCTGGCGAAGAAGAGTATAACACGGGAGATAGACTGACCCACATGGGACACCAGACCCTGCCGCCTCCCATGGCCTACTCATCCTCGGAGGAGTCCGCGACCTCTCCGTCGTCGGTGGACGCAAGGTCCATGATGGAAAAGGTGGCGCCGATTGTTCTCGTCCCACCGGGCCGCCTGATAGTTTGTCGGCGGTGCGTAGGACGTGCAGCTGGCGTTGTTCTCGTCCGCAATCGCTTGCACATCTCCACGACGGCTTGGCGAGCGGTGGCTTGAGCTCGGCCGGCATTGTAAATGGCATGCTGCTCTGCGGCGAAGTTGGGGTTCGCCACGGCCATAGCCACCACGGCCTCCTCGCTCGCCCGCTCGCCGTAGATCTGGCCCTCCGCCAGCCAATGCTGCTCCAGGAGGAACATGTTGTACCGCTATTCCTCCTGCGCTTGTCGGAATGCCGACAAAGGTGCCGGCGCAAGCTGCACCTCCGTCATGGCGGCGTTGTAGTGCGTCTGCGCCTACTTCATGGTGAAGCCGGAATGCACAGGAGGCGCGGCAGCCGGGGCGGTGTTGTGGGAGCCTGTCTCCATCGTGGTGTGGTCGAAGATCTCGGGCGAGCTGGCTGGCAAGCCGGCTTCGATCCACTTGGCACGGCGACTCTGCCAGGTGGTGGCAAGGGCGGCCACAGTGTGCTTCATCTCCGTGGAAAGGTTCTCCCACATAGCTTCGCCGCCTGCAGTGCAAGGAAGGAGGATGGGGAGGGGCTTGTGTGGTGGTGTGGGGTTAGCTGGGTGTAGCCGCCTTTATATAGCATCGACCGGCGAACCACTTCAATGGTAGAGGCAGTGAGAGGTCGCGTCCGCCCCGAGCCATCTTCAATGTTGAGTAGCGGGCTCTACAGCGTCATGAATGTGGGCATCTGGCGCCGGGCAGGAACACGTGCGGGAGAGGGAAGAGGGGTCTAGGTGGGCTAGGATGGTCAGAACCGGGCTTGGGATTGGTCCGGACTCCCGCAAAGGACCCCCCCTCCACACGTTTGTCTCCGGTTTACTGGAGAAATCATGTCTAGACCGCCCCGCGGACTGATATAGAACCGTGTTGATTGTTCAATAACTTTCGCAGTTCGGACGATTGCGGGAGATTTATAGGTCCGCCTTGGAGATGCCCTAACTATAGTTATTTTTTGAAGAACCTAAATACATGCCTGAATATAGAGGAATCAGATCACATCACTGTATATATATTTTACTATAAGGTGGCTTTTTTTAAAGGGAAGTCCTACGCCAGATTTTTATTTATTACTGGTATTTGCCCATGCGTTGTTATGAGGTATAAATATTATAGTATGTTAGTCTATTATTTACCTGTCCATATTAATATTCTAGTATTACCAAATTCTGCCTGTGATTTTATTTTATAATCATTTATTAACTTGTCAAATAAAATATAATTTATTTGGTAATTCAATAAAAGATGCGACAATTAAGGCAGTTTTAAAAAATGATCATCAGGAAAAATATGAAATGTTGAACGAAGCACCCCGCCTTGCAGAAAATGGAGCACTATTCTGTTTTTGAGTAAAATAAAAAATATAGAAGTAGAGATAGTAAAGCAATGTGAACTAATGAAACATTTTCTGTCATATATAATGGCAATGTGAATTTTTTTCACTTTAAAACACATCTAATGGCTATAAGTTTTTAATCTAATAAATAAATGGTTGGATATTTCTGACTTTTTTTGGAATTTTGTAGCCTATTCTTTTTCTAATGTTCTCGTCAAACACTTTTAATATAGATAGAATATAGTAATAGATACTCCCTCCATCTGAAATTACTTGTCACGGAAATGGATAAAAATGAATGTATCTATAACTAAAATACGTCTGGATATTATTTCTACGACTTCCGGACGGAGGGAGTAGATAGATTGCATACCGGCGCATGGGCATGCCACACAATACCAGCCTTACTGCTCCTGTTGCATCATCTTTGTTACGACAAAATTAAAGCCCCGAGGGAGAAGAGGAGCTTTCTCGCGTCATCTTGTTGACGACAAGCTCCAAGAGAGCAGAGGAGCAATCTTTCTTTAGCTGCTAAAACCCATCCATTGCAATGACAGTTTCCAGATTACCGGAGGAAGACAGGAATCGCATGCATGCCTCCTTCAACACGGGGCAGCGGTGCCGCTCGGCCAACGCTAAAGTGGCAAACACGGAGCCCATGCCGATGTGCCGGCACAGTGCCTCCTCGCAGACCAGTTTCAGTTTCTCCAGCTCATACCTGTCCGCCGCGACGAGCAGCCTCTCTGCCGTCGTCGCCGCCTCGAGCAGGTTCGCATGTGGAGGCGAGTCCGTGTAGATGAACTGGAGCAGAGCCTTGGACACCTCGGGGTCCATGTCTTGCACGCTAGTACTTGAGCGGTGCTGTCGTAGATTCTAGAAGCGGGCGAGAGATCCGCCTTGAAGACGGGTGAGCGTGCCTCGAGTATCCACCGGTGCGCAGTGAACGTCTCCCGGCCGACCTTGATCTCCACGTCCGGTGTTTCCTTGTCCCAGATGGCTTCCGCGAGTTGCCCATGCAAGTCCAAGGGCGGCGCCACCGGCGGAATCTCCATGCACTCGTCGGTTCCGGTGACGATGACGGTGAGGTCGCACACGACGGTCAGGCAGTCATCCTTAAGATGCTTCTCTTTGTCGAAATCCTCGTCAGTCATGAACCACTCGAATCCGCCCCATTGATAGTGGGAGCCATAGCGCTGCATTAGTATGGTTTTGGTGTATGATGGCTCCAAGGCCTGGTCAAGTATACTAAACTGGATCTTTGCCATGATATCCCCGATCGGTTTGTGGCTAGCACGGCGACCGCCATGTTCGAGGAAAAGGGAGATGTGGCCGTCGCACCAGTGGCCCTTTGGATAGCACAAAATACGCCAGTCGTGGCCGCCGACGGCGAATGTGCTTGATCTCATCTGCAGCCCACGGGAGCACTCGGAGTTCACTTTGACCACCATGTTCTTGACTTTGGTGAACTCATTGATCCGAAGTAGGTGCGAGCCGGTTGCATGCCTCGGTAAGATGGTCGAAGCGGAGAGTTGCTTCCGACCGACGCAGCGCAGGGCAGGCAGGACAGCCGACATTGACATGATCGGTTGGGAGAGCTTCGAGGAAGGAGATGGCCGCGGCTTGCGGTCTTCTTTTTTAGAAGAAAGGCAGCTGGTAGCCTGCTAGTACGATATATGTAAATGTGCGGCAAAATAGGAACTGATTGACTCAACATGCATGTACAGCCCGAATTTGATGACTTGGGCTAGAATTCATATCCCTGGACCCTTTTCTCCCCACGAAATGGATATGAGACTATCTTTTCTGTGACCCCTATACCTTTGGTATGATATTATGCTAGTAAGGAAAATACTATCTGTCCTCGTACCAAAATATCACCTAAGACAAGATGTTAGGATAAGATGAAAATACATTTTAAATAAATAACAATAAAAGCTACTCCCTCTGGTCCTTTTTAGAGCATCTACAACCGGACCTCTCAAACCTGCCTCATACGCCCGGGCGGGCCGTCCGGTTACTGCCCGGTCACTTTTTTGACCCGGACGGGCCTCTCAAAAGGTCCTCAAACGCTCGAGGCTGACCGGCATCTCATATCCAGCCCAAATATGGTGCGGATATGGGGCGCCCGGACACGTCCGTCATGTCGGACACGGCAGCCCGACCCCACCCCAAATTGCACCAAATCCATCCCGAAGACCAGCCGGATCCATTTGGTATCTCCTCTCTTCTTACTCCTCCGCGCCGTTTGTCTCGCGCTTCGCTGCCGCACCCGCTCCGCAGCCGTTCCCAGTCTTTCCGCTGCCAGCTCCGGAAGAGCGCTCCCATCATCACCGCGGGGAACGTCATCGCCGGCGCGGACGCCACCGTGGTACGTCCGACAACTCTCCTGCCCCGCCTTGTGCTTGATGTGTTCGACACATTGACTGACCGTAATTATTGTGATTTTGTTAGGTAAATGATAGATTTCGATGCTTCGTCGGACGAGGAGTATGAACTGACGGAGCTTGACCAAATGATTCAAGATGAGTTCTTCGATTCGTCGGATTTGGATGAAGAAGTGGACATGATCATGCTCATGAGCATGCAAGAGAAAATGGACCGGCAAGTGGAGCATATTGTCAACTTCAAGGGCTCAATCAAAGGGAGAAGAGTGATCAACCGGAACAGGGTGTCCGGAGCAAAGCTACTGCACAATGACTACTTTGCTCCCACACCCGCTTTCCCGGAAGATCCATGGTTTCGTCGCCGTTTTCGCAATGCGGAAACTATTGTTTTTGCACAGTATGGAGGGAGTGCAGGCACATGACGACTACCCCAAGCTCAGATGGGATTGCTGCAGCCAACTCTCTTTCTCGGCCAAGCAGAAGTGCACGGCAGCTCTGAGGATGCTTGCACTTGGTATTACCGCAGACGCCGTCGATGAGATGGTCAGGATGGGGAAGAGCACGTGCCTGAAGGCTACTGTCAAATTTGCCCACGCTGTGGTCGAGGTGTTTTGACATGAATATCTCAGAGAACGAAATGCACAAGACACGGAGAAGTTGTTGGCCATTGGAGAAGCAAGGGAGTTTCCAGGAATGCTCGGATCAATTGATTGCATGCATTGGCAATGGAAGAACTGCCCCAAAGGTCTGCGGGGAATGTATTAAGGTCACACAATAGAGGCCACCATCATACTAGAAGTGGTGGCATCACATGACTTATGGATTTTGCATGCTTTCTTTGGAATGCCCGGTTCTCACAACAACATCAACGTGCTTCAACGATCTCCGGTGTTAAGGAGGCTTTGTAATGGGGAATCACCGCCGTGCAACTACACCATCAACGGCCGGGACTACAACATGGGGTACTATCTTGCCGATGGTATCTATCCTCAGTGGGCGCCGTTTGTGAAGACCATATCAGAGCCACGTGGCAATAAACAGAGCCAGTTTGCAACAATGCATGAAGCGGATAGGAAGGACGTGAAGAGGGCATTTGGTGTGCTTCAGACTCGTTGGGGTATTGTGCGGAACGCTAAAATGATATGAGAATCAAAAACTTTGTGGCAACTGATAACATGTTGTGTTATTCTACACAATATGATTGTCGAGGATGAGGGTGATGGTGTAGCCCAAACCCATGATTTCGAAGCACTCAAAGAACAAGTTGAAATCTCGGAAGATCAAGATGCGGCTCAGCTTATGAATTTTCTGCAGATGCTTCAGTATCTTCGAGATCAGCAGGTGCACACGCAACTACTCAATGATCTTGTGGATCATATGTGGATCCACAATGGCAACCAAGGAGGCAATGCTTGAGTTTGGCACTTCAAATAAATTTTATGTAAACGGTATCTATGCTTGATACCAACAATTGCTATTTACGTGTGACATTGTGTTGCATGATCGACGTGCATGTATTTGCATGGATTTGAAAGTCCGGATTTGAGATATGTAGATGCACGGAAGAAAATATGAGGGCCCGTCCGGATGTGCCCGCGGGCGTGCCCGGACGCGTCTGCGGGCGTTGGAGGGGCCAGATTTGCCGAGTCCGGTTGTAGATGCTCTTAGTCTGCATATAAGTTTTGTCTGAAATCAAAGCATCTCTACTTTGACCAAACATATCTAAAAAAGTAATATCAACATTTACAATGTCAAACCAATATTGCTAGGTTATTATTAAATGTAGTTTCATAGTATATATATTTGTACTGTAAATGTTGATACCTTTTAATATATATTTGGTCAAACTTTGGAAAGTTTGACTTGACACAAATCTAATACGTGGAGTAAAAAGGACCGGAGGGAGTACTACGTTTTTGAAATCCTTTATTCTAAAATGTGATCCTTTTTATCTCTCTGCAAAATAACATGGTGTTTTTGTTCCTCTTGGGTGGTTGTGGTTTTGCATCATTACACTTTTGTTCCCAACTATGTTTTGTTATGGTTAAGTTTGTTGGTTCGCAGTCCTTTTATTCTTCAAACAAGTTTATATATATAATTTAGTAAAAATTTGTGTGGTAAGCATTTGGTATAACTCATTATTGCTATGCAATAATTAATTATGCACATAAATATTGGGCACCTGCATTTGTCTAGACCGCACGGTCCGGACGTGTTTTGCCATCCAACGCAGTCTTGTGTCCATTGAGGGAGTCCTGGATTAAGGGATCCTCGGGCGTCCGGACTATGTACGTGGGCCGGACTGTTGGGCTGTGAAGATACAAGACCGAAGACTCTTTCCCGTGTCCGGATGGGGCTCTCCTTAGCGTAAAAGGCAAGCTTGGCGTCCAAGATATGAAGATTCCTTTCTCTGTAACCGACTTTGTACAACCCTAGTCCCCTCCGGGGTCTATATAAACCGGAGGGCTTAGTCCGAAGGGGCAATCATAATCATACAGGCTAGACTTCTAGGATTTTAGCCATTACGATCTCGTGGTAGATCAACTCTTGTAATACTCATATTCATCAAGATCAATCAAGCAGGAGTAGGGTATTACCTCCATAGAGAGGGCCCGAACCTGGGTAAACATTGTGTCCCCCATCTCCTATTACCATCGACTTTAGACGCACAGTTGGGACCCCCTACCCGAGATTCGCCGGTTTTGACACCGACATTGGTGCTTTCATTGAGAGTTCTGCTGCATCGTCCCCTAAAGGTTTGATGGCTCCATCAATCATCTACAACAATGCAATCCAGGGTGAGGTTTTCCTCCCTGGACAGATCTTCGTGTTCGGCGGTTTCGCACTGTGAGCCAACTCGCTTGGCCATCTAGAGCATATCGACAGATACGCCCCTGGCCATCAGGTCAGGTTTGGGAGCTTGAATTACATTGCCGATATCCGCGGGGACTTGATCTTCGACGGATTTGAGCCTATGGCAGTCTCTCCCTGCCACCACGATGCACATGACCTAAATCTGTCAGCGGTCCATACTCAGGAGATTGCACCTGTAATTGCTTCTGCCTTAGATCCAGAGCAGACTGCGCCATCCGAGGACGGGAGGCTCAACCCCGCCGCGGAAGCCGCAGATGCAGCGGCGTTGGAGCTGCACACAGAGCCAGTCTTCAACATGATCTGTGTCATCGGAACCTCGGATCCGTCTCCGGCCACAGGTTTCGAACCGCGTGGATCCGCGCCCATCAAGCTCGATCAGGCGCCGATCGTCGAGTTCAGCTCCGCGGACATCTTCCGGCACTCTCTCTTAGGCGACGTGCTTAACTCATTAAAAGCCCTCTCCTTAGTGGGGGAATCACAACCGAATTATATCCGGCTTGAACTGGAGGCTGATGATGGAGAATTTTCTTCCCACCCACCACCTACTTCATAGCCACTGTCGAAAACTTAACCGACATGCTCGACTACGGCTCCGAAGACATCGACGGTATGGACGACGATGCCGGAGAGGAGCAGGCAGAACAACCACCGCTTACAGGGCGCTGGATAGCCACCTCCTCATATGACGTATACATGGTGGATACACCCAAAGAGAACAACGGCGACAAGGAGAATGATCCAGTTGAGGATAAACCTCCTGAGACACAGCAAAAGTGCCGACGTCAGCGACGCCGCTCTAAACTACACCGTAAAAAAAACAGTAATACCGGCACAAGATATTATAATACTTCGGATGACGCCGAAGACAACGAAGACCCGTTGAGCCAACTTCCGAACAGGATGAACGGGAAGACGGGCAAGTTAGCCCTCAGGAACAGGCCGTCAACGAAGACTCGGAGGACAGTAATTATCTCCACCCTCTGAGGATGAGGTGAGCCTCGGCAATGAGGATTTTATCGTGCCTGAGGAACCTCTCGAGCAGGAGCGCTTCAAGCGCCAGCTAATAGCCACTGCAAGGAGCCTGAAAAAGAAGCAACAACAGCTTCAAGCTGATCAAGATCTGCTCAACGATAGATGGACGCATGTCCTGGTAGCCGAGGAATACGGCCTCGAGCGCCCAACCAAAAGTTACCCGAAGCGCAAATTGTAACCTCAATTCGATGACAAGGCGCTGGAGCCCGTCCTACCAGCTTGTAATGCGGCTGACCGACCACCATGTGGCCGGGACAAAGCGGCAACTCATGCCGAACACCAGCCCGTACTACCTCGCCGTACAAGCAGAGGCATGACAGCTCGGGAATACACATATGACCTACGACAAGACCTGGAAAACAGAGCAGGTCAGACAAGATTGATCTATGGATCGCAGGGGCGCGCCCCAATGCGCGACAACGGCTACTTAGCCGGACGCGCTAGGCATAACGACGCCCGGGCTGAAAACCGCATACGGACTTCATCCGAACTGCGTCATGACTTGGCCCGATACAGAGGCGCTGCACACCCCCTCTGCTTCACTGATGAAGTAATGGAGCACGAATTCCCAGAAGAGTTTAAACCCATGAATATCGAATCATACGATGGAACAACAGACCCCGCGGTATGGATCGAAGATTTTCTTCTCCATATTCAACTGGCCTGCGGTGATAATCTCCATGCCATCAAATACCTTCCACTGAAACTCAAGGGACCAGCTCGACACTGATTAAACAGCCTGCCCGAAAACTCCGCTGGTAGCTGGGAAGACCTGGAAGATGCTTTCCGCAGTAACTTCCAAGGTACATATGTCCGGCCACTAGATGCTGATGACCTAAGTCACATCATCCAGCAGCCCGAAGAATCTGCCTGGCAACTCTGGACTAGGTTCTTAATTAAAAAGAAACAAACTGTCGACTGTGCGGACGTGGAAGCCCTCGCGGCCTTCAAACACAGCGTCTGGGATGAGTGGCTCGCCTGCCACCTTGGTCAAGAAAAACCAAAATCCATGACAGCCCTTACCGCCCTGATGACCCGCTTTTGCGCGGGAGAGGACAACTGGCTCGCTCGTAGAAGCAACAGTGCCAATGATCCGGGCACTTCCGAAGTCCGAGATGGCAATGGCAGGCCACGACGCATCAAACACAAGCGTTGCACTAATAATGAAGGAACGCACGATACGACGGTCAACGCCGGATTCAGCGGTTCCGAACCCGGACAACGGAAAAAGCCATTCAAGGCAAGCAGAGATGGACCATCCAATCTAGACAAAATACTCGATCGGCCCTGCCAGATCCATGGCACCCCCAATAAACCAGCCAATCACACCAAAAGAAGCTGTTGGGTTTTTAAACAAGCCGGCAGGCTTAATGCCGAACACTAGGGGAAGGGGCCGCCCAGTAACAGCGACGACGAGATTGACCGACCAAAAACCGGGGGTCAGAAGCAATTTCCCCCCGAAGTAAAAACAGTAAACATGATATACGTGACAGGGGAGTGCAAGCGTGCACTAGGGAACGCCGGAGCCATCAAGCCAGGCACCCCAAAATTACGCCAATGGGCGACCTGCCCGATCACCTTTGATCGCACGGACTATCCAGCCAGTATCCATCACAGAAGATCGGCAGCTCTGATCCTCGATCCAATTATCGATGGATCCCATCTCACTAAAGTACATACCATGGCTATTACAGCCGGAGTACAAAGCGGCTTTTTCAAGGCATATCTCATCAGCCATCAAGCCGTCGGTCTCTATTAAACAGGACCAAATGATCTCAGAGCTGGATTAGCAGTTTGGCCTCTCTCGTCCGCCCTATATAGCCGTGAAGTTTGTATGACGCATACATAATTGTGCACTTAAAATACCCTGGTCATCGGCAGAGGCACTATACGGACAGGCCTAGAAGCGGGCCCCACTCTCATAATCTTTTTCTCTCTTTTCTAAACTAACTTTCATTTTTACCACAGGTGATTCAAAGCCTAGTCATTTCTCGGACTCTTTCCGAATTCGGTTTTTTCCAATAGCCCAAAGCTACTCCCGCTGAGAAGTCCTTTAACCAAGGCAAGGCAGCGCAGACGCGCGACAAGAGGTCCGAATGATTTTCGTAAGACCGCACTCTTTATTTCAACCCTGTAAAGTGCCATTTTTCTCAGCCCTCGGCCCCCGGCACGTCATATAGTCCGGGTAGGGGCGTTATAATCTGTATGATTGTGTTTAACGTGTCAATCATATCGTGTGAAAATAACCTGTATCCAGTACTCGTTTTTTCTACAAACTGATTTTTTTTCTTCCTCGGTTGTTTCACGAAACACACCTCGGCATAAATTGCCAGTGGCTCGATACGACAACATATGAATTGCCGGCAAGTCCGAACAGCTTTTTCAGCGCACTTCAGCGTCACGAGTTTGGCTTTACACTAGTAGAAAATAGGGCTTTGGTTCGGGCAGGGCAAGCCCATTAGTCCCGGTTCAGTCATGAACCGGGACTAGTGGGGGCATTGGTCCCGGTTCGTGAGCCCAGGGGGCCGGCCGGGGCCTCGTGGGCATTGGTCCCAGTTCGTCTGGACCTTTTGGTCCCAGTTGGTGGGACGAACCGGGACCAATGGGTCTGGCTCCTGGCCCACCACCATTGGTCCCGGTTGGTGGCTTGAACCGGGACCAAAGGCTCCTCTTTAGTCTCGGTTCATGCCACCAACCGGGACCAATGAGGTGCCTATATATACCCCTCGCGTAAGAGCAGAGCACGCTGCTCTGTTTTTTTGCCGCCGAGGGGGAGAGGGCTTGGTGATGCTCTAGCTCACCTCCTATGCACACACCGTGTTCGATGGAATGCCCGAGCCACACTACTTAAGCTTTCTCCTCTGCAAGCTCGACCTCCAAGCTCCATTTTCCTCAATATTTGTCTAGGTTTAGCGGTCTGTCATGCCCCGTCCCCGTCTTCACCGCTGTCGATCACCCGCGCCGATCTCATCGCCGGCACCACCGTGGTGAGCCTCTTGTTCTTATCTTCTTTCTGAAAGGAAAAATATTCTTACTTGTATGTTTAGTTAGATACTTGTATTATTTTCTTACTTTTATTATTGCATCTTATATAGTGCGATGGTTTTGGTATCCGCCCCCGTCGGCCCTCGTCCTGTCTATGATTCGGATGTGGTATATATTATCTTTATAACTATTGGTTCATTTATTGTTTATGAACATTATGCCGACCAACGTGACATAGATTTTATTTATCTAGGAGGTATGTGAACCGGAAACTCCAACCGACCCTATTGTCGAGAGGTTAAATTTAGTTGAAGAAGAAAACAATTTCTTGAAGGAAAAATTAAAAAAAATTGAGGAGGAGAAGATGATATTGGAGTTGCATGTTGCGGATGTCGTCAATGATCACAAAATCAAGATGGATGCAATGCGCTTGAAGATTAGAAAGATTAGAAAATATGCCATTCATACCGAGGCTTGGTATCATTATGCCGTTGGATCAATTGTTACCTTGGTTGCGATTATGATCGCATTTGTTTTCGCATTGAAATGTTTTACATAGTTTCAATGTATGGTTTAATTAATTAGATGCTCTGGAGAGCTATATGTTATTAGATGAGAACTATGTATGTACTTTGGTTTTAATGTGATGATGAACTTCTATTAATTTGGTCACTTAATTATCTATTCATGATGTTCTGTAATGGTTTTTGACACACTTAATTATATATAATGCACGCAGATGAATCGGCAATGGATGTACGGTGACAGACACACCTCCGAGTACATTAAGGGCGTGCATGAGTTTCTCGAAGCGGCTGAGGCAAACAAGCAGAATGGTTTTATGTGTTGTGCATGCACTAATTGTGGGAATATGAAGTCTTACTCTAACCGGAAAATCCTTCACACCCACCTTCTTTACAAGGGTTTCATGCCACACTATAATGTTTGGACGAGGCACGGAGAAATAGGGGTTATGATGGAAGACGACGAAGAAGAAGAGTATGATGACAACTATGCGCCCCCTGAATACGGTGATGCTGCAACGGGGGGAGCTGGTGAAGATCAAGAGGAACCAGACGATGTGCCCAATGATGCTGCAACGGTTGAAGCTGCTGAAGATCAAGAGGAACCAGACGATGTGCCCGATGATGATGATCTCTGTCGGGTCATTGTCGATGCAAGGACGCAATGCGAAAGTCAAAAGGAGAAGCTGAAGTTCGATCGCATGTTAGAGGATCAGAAAAAAGGGTTGTACCCCAATTGCGAAGATGGCAACACAAAGCTCGGTACCATACTGGAATTGCTGCAGTGGAAGGCAGAGAATGCTGTGCCTGACAAAGGATTTGAGAAGCTACTAAAAATATTGAAGAAGAAGCTTCCAAAGGATAACGAATTGCCTGACAGTACATACGCAGCAAAGAAGGTCGTATGCCCTCTAGGATTGGAGGTGCAGAAGATACATGCATGCCCTAATGACTGCATCCTCTACCGCGGTGCATACAAGGATCTGAACGCATGCCCGATATGCGGTGCATTGCGGTATAAGATCAGACGAGATGACCCTGGTGATGTTGACGGCGAGCCCCCCAGGAAGAGGGTTCCTGCTAAGGTGATGTGGTATGCTCCTATAATACCACGGTTGAAACGACTGTTCAGAAACAAAGAGCATGCCAAGTTGATGCGATGGCACAGTGAGGACCGTAAGAAAGACGGGAAGTTGAGAGCACCCGCTGACGGGTCGCAGTGGAGAAAAATCGAGAGAAAGTACTGGGCTGAGTTTGCAAGTGACCCAAGAAATGTGTGGTTTGCTTTAAGCGCGGATGGCATTAATCCTTTCGGGGAGCAGAGCAGCAATCACAGCACCTGGCCCGTGACTCTATGTATGTATAACCTTCCTCCTTGGATGTGCATGAAGCGGAAGTTCATTATGATGCCAATTCTCATCCAAGGCCCTAAGCAACCCGGCAACGACATTGATGTGTACCTAAGGCCATTAGTTGAAGAACTTTTACAGCTGTGGAATGGAAACAGTGTACGTGCGTGGGATGAGCACAAACAGGAGGAATTTAACCTGCACGCGTTGCTGTTTGTAACCATCAACGATTGGCCCGCTCTCAGTAACCTTTCAGGACAGACAAACAAGGGATACCACGCATGCACGCACTGTTTAGATGACACCGAAAGTATATACCTGGACAGATGCTGTAAGAATGTATACCTGGGCCATCGTGGAAAAGGCACGCTAGGAGCGGACTCAATAATATGCAGGGACGGGCATTCTTGGTCTCAAGCACACTACACAGTTCTACAGAACTCTACCTTGGTGACCCCATATGTCGATGAACACAAGAACAGTCTGCGCTCCAAACACCCGGAGCAGTGTGACGACTGGATTACATGTGAACACATCAGGACTTTTGACAGTTGGTTGGAAACACGTCTCAGAGGTGACAACACTGTTTGTGATGAGCTGTACTCATTGTCCAGGGGACCATCTTCGACTGTATTGACTTACAAAGGATACGAGATAAATGGGAATACAATTTACACGATCGCCCAAGATCAAAAGAGCACCAACCAAAACAGTGGTGTCCGCTTTGATGCAGCAACCGAGAGGGGAAAGGACACATATTATGGTTACATAGTGGACATATGGGAACTTGACTACGGACATGATTTTAAGGTCCCTTTGTTTAAGTGCAAATGGGTCAATCTGTCAGGAGGCGGGGTACAGGTAGACCCATAGTACGGAATGACAACAGTGGATCTGAAAAATCTTGGGTACACCGACGAACCGTTCGTCCTAGCCAATGATGTGGCACAGGTTATCTATGTGAAGGACATGTCTACCAAACCGAGAAAAAGAAAAGATAAGGAAGAGAATACATCATACGATGAGCCAAAGCGCCACATAGTTCTTTCAGGAAAAAGGGACATCGTGGGAGTGGAGGGCAAGACAGACATGTCTGAAGATTATGAAAAGTTTCATGAGATTCCTCCCTTCAAAGTCAAGGCTGACCCAAGCATCCTGATAAACGATGAAGATTATCCATGGTTACGGCGCAATAAGCAAATGACACAAGCGATGAAAAAATGAAGACTTTCTCCCGCAACTATTATGATGATACCAAAGGTCCCTTTTCAGTAGCCCAAAGGGCGGGAAGCGGGACTAAAGGGTGGGCATTGGTACCGGTTGGTGCCACGAACCGGGACTAAAGGGTTGGTCCTCGTTGCGGTCAGAGTTTAGTCCCACCTCGCCAACCGAAGGGCGCTCACACCGGTTTATAAGCCCGTCCCTCTCTGCCTTGTTGAGCTCCTCTCAAAGTGAGAATAGATGCCCTTGTAGAGGGAATTTGACCTAAATTCATAGTGAATTTCTCTGAAATTCATAGAAATTTATTATGAATTTAGGTTGAATTTTCTCTATAGGCGCATCTATCCTCATTTTTTAGTAAAGTTAATCACAAACTTGTGGCTCACACAAATTTCAAAGAATTCAAATTTTAACTATTCAAATTTGAAAACTAATGGCACTAATTGAAAGTTTATATTTTTTCTAAAACTAATGGCACTAACAGAAAGTTTATAATTTTGTTGACCTAAAAGCAAAAAGAATAAAAAAACTATTTTTATACTAAAGTTAATCACAAACTTATGATTCACACAAATTTCAAAGAATTCAAATTTGAAAACTAATGGCACTAACAGAAAGTTTATAATTTTTCTGACCTAAAAGCAAAAAGAATTAAAAAATAAAGCAAAAAACAAAAGAAAATAAATAATGCAAAAAAAACTGAAAAAAACTATTTTCATAGTAAAGTTAATCACAAACTTATGATTCACACAAATTTCATAGAATTCAAATTTGAAAACTAATGGCACTAACAGAAAGTTTATAATTTTTATGACCTAAAGGCAAAAATAATTAAAAAATAAAGCAAAAAAAAGAAAATAAATAATGCAAAAAACAAAACTGAAAAAAAATAAAGCGGTAGTACCGCCTATGGCCATAAGCGGTAGTACCGCCTATGGCAAAAAAAATAATGCAGAAAACAAAACCAAAAAACTGGAAAAAAAGCTGCCACCTATTGGGCCACCACGGCCTGAATACGACTAGAAATCCAACCTGGGCCAGGATTCAGGCCCGCAGAAGGCCCAATAGGCCCACAGACAGCACAGTGTGAAATAGGCTCGTAAGCCTGCAGTTGAGAGGAGCTCGAGAGGGCAGCCGCACCGGGGCTTATAAACCACTCCGAGCCCCTCTCAACTAGCGAGGTGGGACTAAACTTTTGGCCGCGGGCAGCGCAAGGCCTCTGGTCCCGGCTGGTGGCACCAACTGGGACTAAAGGGGGCATTGGTACCGGTTCGTGGCACCAACCGGGACCAATGCCCACCCTTTAGTCCCGGTTGGTGCCACAAACCGGGACCAAAGGCCACCGCTTCCCGCCCTTTGGGCTGCTGAAAAGGGACCTTTGGTCCCGGTTGGTGGCACCAACCGGGACTAAAGGGGGGCATTGGTCCCGGTTGGTTCCACGAACCGGGACTAATGCCTTCGCTATATAAGTAGCACTTAGGAAATTTTCACAAGTCCATCGCCAGTCGCCCCCCACACCCGACGCCGCCAGGCTGCCCAAATCGCCGTCGCCGCCCGCTCCTCGTCGCCGTCGCCCCGCGCGTGCTCGCCCGCTCCTCGTAGCCGTCGCCCCGCGCGCGCGCCGCCCCGGCGCCCCGAGCCCCCCGGCCCGCGCGTGCTCGCCGGCCGGCGCCCTCGCCGCCCCCGCCCCGTCCCGCCCCCGCGCGCCGGCGTCCTCGCCGCCCCCGCCGTCGCCATCGTCCTAGCCGCCCCCGCTGTGAGAGCCGCGCCGCCCCGGCTCTGTTTTTTTGTTTTTTTAGTAGTTTAATTTTTTTGTTCATGTGTATATGTGTATGTGTATATATATATAATGTATATAATGTATATGTGTATCTATATATATAATGTATATGTGTATATGTATGTGGCTATATGTTTATGTGAACAAAAAAATATTGTATGTATGTAGATGTGGCTATATGTTTTTGTTCATATATATGACTATGTATATGCAAAGCGGTAGTACCGCCGCCATAAGCGGTAGTACCGCCTGTGGCAAAAAACAAGAAAAAGAAAGACGAAGAAGAAGAAGAAAAAGAAGGATAGGAAAGAAGGATAGGAAAGAAGAAGAGGAGAGGAAGAAGAGGAGAAATAAATAAGAAGAGGAAAAAAGAAGAAAAAGAAGAGGAGAAGAAGAAAGAAATAGAGGAGAAGAAGAAAAAATAGAAAATATTCTATTTTTTCTTCTTCTCCTCTATTCCTTTCTTCTTCTCCTCTTTTTTTTCTTCTTCTTTTTTCTTCGATCCTCTCCTCTATTCCTTGCTTCTTCTCCTATTTTTATTTCTTCTTCATTTTCTTATGTTTTATCGGGTCTGTCGTGGTCGATATATACCCCTCCCGATAACTTCAACACGAGGGGGGATAACTTCAACATGAGGGGGGGGGGTCGATATACCCCCTCCCCGATAACATTATTTTCCCATGTATGTATGTCGTCGTTGTCGATATAACCCCCTCCCGATAACTTCAACACGTGGGGGGGGGGTTCGATATACCCCCTCCCCGATAACATTATTTTCCCATGTATGTATGTCGTCGTTGTCGATATTACCCCCTCCCGGATAACTTCGACATGAGGGGCGGTCGATATATACCACGGGAGCACCCCCCCGACCCTCTCGCTCGACCAAAACTCTCGAGGACACCCAAACCCTAGAAAAAAACGATGTCGGTCTCCTACCCCCTCCCGCCGCGCCCCTACCCATGAAGCGTTGCCGAGGCCACCCCAAACCCAGAATAAGCTAGGTCTACGTTTGCCACCGATGTCATGTTTGTGTAATAATTGCCATGTTATAATATTTGCAGAAACAATGGAGCACGGACGAGACGAGGAAGCAGAAGATGTGGTGGGAGACATAATCTTAGCCGGAGGTGATGTCATCTCGTCGTATCTTAACGACAATGATGGTCTAGAAGAACAGGGTGAAGAAGCAGGTTACGATGATCGAAGAATGGATGAGGAAACACATGATGATGCTGGCTCCGGTGACCTAATGCTGGTGCAAGAAGGAGCCCTTGTTGACGGCTCCGGTGACCTAATAGAGTCCGACCAGGTAAATATATTAGTTAAGCCTGTGCTGACTAGCTAATTGATGCATTCATTGTTTTGGTATGTACACATATTAATTAACTCTCTTCTTTCTTCTTTTTTCTAGCCCTCCGGATCGAGCACAACTTCGGTAAAGAGACGAGGCCCGAAGAAAAAGTTGCGCGCGGATGAAAGGTTTGAGATCACATCAATCGCGCGCGACGGCCAACTGATTGAACCCATCCGGACAAAGGAAGCCTTTTCTGCTCAGTGCAGGGTTCTTGTTTGGGACAAGATCCCGATCAGCATCCACAAATGGTATAAGCCTAAGAAAGAAGACCCTGAGGTGTCTTATGTGAATGATATGCAGAAAGATGAACTTTGGACCGAGCTGAAGGCAAATTTCACCCTACCGCCAGAGGAGGATCCAGAGAAGCCAGTTATAGAGCAATTAATCAAGTCTCATGCTCTTAAGAAGATGGCAGACCTATTCAGGAGGTGGAAGAATGAGCTGAAAAGGTTTGTTGACAAAGAAGAGACACCAGAATATATCGGCAAATATGAGAAGATCAAAGATCAATGGCCCGCATTTGTGGCCCACAAGACATCAGAAAAGAGTAAGAAGATTTCGGCGACAAACAAGCAAAATGCTGCGAAGAAGAAGCTTCACCATCGCACGGGGTCAGGTGGCTACCTCAAAGCCCGGCTTAAGTGGGCCAAGGCTGGGAGGGATCTGCTTGATAAAGGGATAGAACCAGAGACAATGAACTGGCCAGACCATTGCCGGACTTGGTTCTTCGGGGCTGGCGGAACCTTGGAACAGGGAAGTGCCGTTGGACAGACGAGCAACTTGCAATACCCGTCAAGAAGCTTAAGTACTATATCGATGCAGCGCAGGAAGGGACGTTCGTTCCAGACAGAGAGAACGACGAGCTCACAATGGCCCTCGGGAATCCTGAGAACCCTGGACGGACACGAGGCACGCCAGGCTCCCTTCCGTGGAAGGCTGGTTTTCCGGAAGCAGGCGGTTACAAAAGCCAGGAGAAGAGGAAGAAAGTGGAGCATGACCAACTGCAGGCGCTGCATGCAAGGGTGCAAGCGATAGAGGAGCGAGAAGCAAATCGCAGCAAGTGACCTGCCGAAGCTACCCCCGAAGCTACCCCGCCATCTCAGCGGAGAAGCAGCCAGGCTTCCACCGAGCTGGTTCAGCCCGTCTTCACGGCTCCTGCTGCTAGCTACCCCGTAGATTCTATCACGGAGTTTCAGAATTGCCACCTTATGACGCAGTGGATGCAATTGAAAGTCAAGGAGGCTGTTGGCTCTGTTGCACCTCCTCAACCTGGCCCAACTTTTCACTGCCGGCCGATTCCAGAAGGATATGCTACGGTGATGGTGGACGAAATCACAGAAGGATTTGAGGACCTCCAGCTTGACCACCCTACGGGTGAAGGGGAGACTCGGCTGGGTTCTTGTCTGAGGACTCCATGCCTATGGCGGAAGGAGCTCATCAACCTTCCGAACTGGAGGCCTCCGCCTCCTCCTCCTCCGCCGCCGAGTAAGGGCACTCCGCCTCCTCCACCGCCTCCTCCTCCGGCGAGTGACGATCAGGGCGCTCAGCCTCCTTCTCCGGCGCGTGGCGGCACTCCGCCTCCTTCTACGCCTGCGCCGGCGAGCCCAAGCAGCCACCAGCCTCCTCCTTCTCCGCCTCGCCAGCAAGGGCGGAAGAGACCCGCCGCCGCCACGGCTGCTCCGGCGCGTCGTACTCCTTCTCCTCCGCCTCGTAAGAAAGCACGAAAGAAGACAGCCGCAGCCGCCCAGTCTGCTCCGGCGTCTAGCAGTACAGGCAGAGGCTGGAGGCAATACAGATACGGTCCACCTCTTAAGCCTCTACAGAAGTTACCGTACGAAAGGACCCCGGAGGAAACCGCGAAGATCGAGCGGACCGAGGAGAAGGACTTCTTTCAAGGGTTGAAAGCACAGAGAAATCCACCTCCGGAGGAGAAGGTTGATTCGGTGAAAGCAAAGCGCACTATCGATGACCTGAGGAAACCAGCAAAGTCTCGGCCGAAAACCAACTATGAGCGCATTACTAAAAAGGCATATCTCGAAGCGGAGCGGTCGGGAAGTACTGTCAGTGATCAAAGGTTAAAAGACCGACGAGCTGGGAAAGAAATTGCCCAGCTCGGAGAACAAGCGAACCAATCGTGCCCCCCGTTCAATGTGTGTAGCAACATCGTCGCTAATGCTCCGGGGATGGTTCCCGGTTATAACAATCCTGCAGATTACCTGCCCGACGATGTACATTATGATTTGTTGGAGGTGGAGGAACACAGATACGAGTACGGGAAGCCTCTCGTCAAAGATGAAAAATATCTAACAACGATGATGAGAAGATTCCATAAATGGTACATGAAAACCTGCAGAGAGTCTGGGGGGACGAATACTTTGTATCTGAGAATTAAAGAGGAGCACGACCTCGTCTCCGGTGAACTGTTGCCTGTTCCATTTGAGGAGTTCTTCCAGTGGTTCAATCAAAAGGCCCTCGATAAATTAAGTCTCTATATATAGCTCAGCTCTTTCATTGCATGTATATATGATTATCCTCACTATATTATGCAGATTGAAGATCGTCGAGTGCAGAAAAGCAGAAATGTATGATATTGGGTTCATTAACACCAATCTCATAGATCATTTTCAGATTAAAAAGGATGCCGCCGAGGCCGAGGCCAACTTGCTCAAATCATTAGTAATAAATCAAAACAAAGATTTAATACTCTTTCCTTACAACTCCAGATGAGTGTTGCTGTCGTGTGCATATTCGGTTTCCCTTATTACTCAAGCGAGGTTATAGTAATGTAATTGATGAGTTATGCATGCGTGCACAGCTTCCACTATATTCTCCTGGAGATTAAGCTTGAGCGGGGATTAGTAACCGTCTTAGACTCGAGACGAAAAGATCCCGAGACCTATGCGGACATGACTAAAATTCTCAACAAGTAAGTTCAATAGATCATTATCGCACAAGCTTTTTGTTCATTTCCTGATATCTCAAGTAATAATTATTTTCTTTGTCTTGCAGGGTTTGGAAACAGTTCACCGCACAAGCTCCGGGACTGCCGAAGGAGCTGCGTTATACGTACCCGAAAGTAAGTACTACTAGCTAGCTAGTTGCGCGCATCTCCCGTTGATTCTAGCTAATTTCATCAATGCTATTTATAATGCTTCATTATCAGTTTGATTGACCTCTATTTCTCGTAAAGTGCTTGTGGCAGGAACAAGGGAATGATTACTGTGGATACTACGTGTGCGAGTTCATCTACAACGCGACTTGCAAAGATAAGCGGGGCTACTCTAAAAGACAATATGAACTGCGTAAGCAATAATATTCACAATTTCATTTTATTACACCATCATTTCTGTTGAGTTTCATTCATATATATGTATTAACCCCCTTCTTCAAATTAGACGTGGGAGATGCGGAATGAACTCCTATCACAAGATCGCATTAAAGCAATTCAAGAGGAACTGGCGGGATTCTTTCTTGACCACGTCATCAATAAAACCGGAGAATACCATGTGGAAGTTGACTTCAAATGATAGGGGATTGTATAGATCTTACATATTGTATATGTATGTAGCCAGTAGTAGGATAGATAATACGAAAACTTGTTGTGTGACCAATCTCTCGGAGAAGGAGAGGTCGATCACTTCTCTCGGTATGCACGACGAACTTCTGTACTTAATGGTTTCCTTCATTTTCCTACTAGCTAGCGTGTCGAGGGTCTCTCTATACGTATAGTACGTAGCGTCGACCAAGCACGGAGATAAGAGAGGACACTTTTCTCTCTATTAATTAATTAGCTAACTAACACAATATATGAAACATCATAATTAACCATACAAAACCCCCAAATCCACCCCCCTTTCAGAAAAAAAAACAAAAACCCCAGCCACTGAAATGCTGACAAGTGGATGCCTATTGGTCCCGGTTGGTGCCACCAACCGGGACCAAAGGCCCTCCTACCTGGGCTCCCCGCGCCGGCCACGTGGACGGCCTTTAGTCCCGGTTCGTGTAAGAACCGGGACTAAAGGGTTAGGGCATTAGTAACGACCCTTTAGTCCCGGTTCAAAAACTGGGACTAAAGGCCCTCACCAACCGGGACTGAAGGCCCTTTATCTACTAGTGTTATATGCATCATCTCCGAATCATGTCTTTGGTCAATAGTTGGGTTGCCCGGCTCCTGTGCTTACCACCTTACGTTCCGCTCTATCGGCTATGGTGGTAAAGGGAGAATTACTGCGATTGTGTCCTGGGTCATCCGGATGAGCACCTCAGTAGAGAAAGCCGAAAACTGACAGTCATGATGCGGCGAGTGTTGGGGAACGCAGTAATTTCAAAAAATTTCCTACGCACACGCAAGATCATGGTGATGCATAGCAATGAGAGGGGAGAGTGTTGTCCAAGTACCCTCGTTGACCGAAAGTGGAAGCGTCAGTTGACGCGGTTGATGTAGTCGAACATCTTCGCGATCCAACCGATCAAGTACTGAACGCACGACACCTCCGCGATCTGCACACGTTCAGCTCAGTGACGTCCCACGAACTCACGATCTAGTAGAGCTTCGTGGGAGTTTCGTCAGCACGACAGTGTGATGACGGTGATGATGATGCTACCGACGCAGGGCTTCGCCTAAGCACCGTTATGATATGACCGAGGTGGATTATGGTGGAGGGGGGCACCGCACACGGCTAAAAGATCAATGATCAATTGTTGTGTCTCCAAGGGTTGCCCCCCTCCCCGTATATAAAGGAGTGGAGGAGGGGGAGGAGGCCGGCCTCCCTAGGAGCGCCCCATTAGGAGTCCTACTCCCACCGGGAGTAGGACTCCCCCTTCCAAGAGGGAGTAGGAGAGGAGAAGGAAGGGAAAGAGAGGGAAAGGAAAGGGGGGACCGCCCCCTCCTTGTACAATTCGGACTAGAGGGGGAGGGGGAGCGCGGATGCCCTTGGCCTCCCCTCCTCTTCTCCCACTAGGCCCACTAGGCCCACTAGTCTCCACGGGGTGGTTCCGGTAACCCCCCGGTACTCCGGTTTTTACCCGAACTTGCCCGGAAACTTTCCGAAGTCCAAACATAGTCATCCAATATATCGATCTTTGTGTCTCGACCATTTTGAGACTCCTCGTCATGTCCGTGATCACATCCGGGACTCCGAACTATCTTCGGTTCATCAAAACACATAAACTCATAATACCGATCGTCACAGAACGTTAAGAGTGCGGACCCTACGGGTTCGAGAACTATGTAGACATGACCGAGACACGTCTCCGGTCAATAACCAATAGCAGAACCTGGATGCTCATTTTGGTTCCTACATATTCAACGAAGATCTTTATCGGTCAAACCGCACAACACTATACATTGTTCCCTTTGTCATCGGTATGTTACTTGCCCGAGATTCGATCGTCGGTATCTCAATACCTAGTTCAATCTCGTTACCGGCAAGTCTCTTTACTTGTTCCATAATGGACCATCCCGCAACTAACTCATTGGTTGCAATGCTTGCAAGGCTTATAGTGATGTGCATTAATTACCGAGAGGGCCCAGAGATACCTCTCCGACAATCGGAGTGACAAATCCTAATCTCGATCTATGCCAACTCAACAAGTACCGTCGGAGACACCTGTAGAGCACCTTTATAATCACCCAGTTACATTGTGACGTTTGGTAGCACACAAAGTGATCCTCCGGTATTTGGGAGTTGCATAATCTCATAGTCATAGGAACATGTATAAGTCATGATGAAAGCAATAGCAATATACTAAACGATCAAGTGCTAAGCTAACGGAATGGGTCAAGTCAATCACATCATTCTCTAATGATGTGATCCCGTTAATCAAATGACAACTCATGTCTATGGCTAGGAAACTTAACCATCTTTGATTCAACGAGCCAGTCAAGTAGAGGCATACTAGTGACACATTGTTTTGTCTATGTATCCACACATGTATCAAGTTTCCGGTTAATACAATTCTAGAATGAATAATAAACATTTATCATGATATAAGGAAATATAAATAATCACTTTATTATTGCCTGTAGGGCATATTTCCTTCAGTCTCCCACTTGCACTAGAGTCAATAATCTAGTTTACACAGTAATGATTCTAACACCCATGGAGTCTTGGTGCTGATCATGTTTTTCTCGTGAGAGAGGCTTAGTCAATGGGTCTGCAGCATTCAGATCCGTATGTATCTTGCAAATCTCTGTCTCCCTCCTTGTCTTGATCGCGGATGGAATTGAAGCGTCTGTTGATGTGCTTGGTTCTCTTATGAAATCTAGATTCCTTTGCGAAGGCAATTGCACTAGTATTGTCACAAAAGATTTTCATTGGACCCGATGCACTAGGTACAACACCTAGATCGGATATGAACTCCTTCATCCAGACTCCTTCATTTGCTGCTTCTGAAGCAGCTATGTACTCCGCTTCACACGTAGATCCGCCACGACACTTTGCTTAGAACTGCACCAACTGACAGCTCCACCGTTTAATAAAAACACGTATCCGGTTTGCGACTTAGAGTCGTCCGGATCAGTGTCAAAGCTTGCATGGACGTAACCGTTTACGACGAGCTCTTTGTCACCTCCATAAATGAGAAACACATCCTTAGTCCTTTTCACAGGATGTTCTTGACCGCTGTCCAATGATCCACTCCTGGATTACTTTGGTACCTCCCTACTAAACTAATAGCAAGGCACACATCAGGTCTGGTAAACAGCATTGCATACATGATAGAGCCTATAGCTGAAGCCTAGGGAACACCTTTCATTTTCTCTCTATCTTCTGCAGTGGTCGGGCATTGAGTCTGACTCAACTTCACACCTTGTAACACAGGCAAGAACCCTTTGTTTGCTTGATCCATTTTGAACTTCTTCAAAACTTTGTCAAGGTATGTGCTTTGTGAAAGTCCAATTAAGCGTCTTGATCTATCTCTATAGATCTTGATGCCCAATATATAAGTAGCTTCACCGAGGTCTTTCATCGAAAAACTCTTTTTCAAGTATCCTTTTATGCTATCCACAAATTCTATATCATTTCCAATCAACAATATGTCATCCACATATAATATTAGAAATGCTACAGAGATCCCACTCACTTTCTTGTAAATACAGGCTTCTCCAAAAGTCTGTATAAAACCATATGCTTTGATCACACTATCAAAACGTTTATTCCAACTCCGAGATGCTTGCACCAGTCCATAGATGGATCGCTGGAGCTTGCACACTTTGTTAGCAATCTTTGGACCGATAAAACCTTCAGGTTGCATCATATACAACTCTTCTTCCAGAAATCCATTCAGGAATGCAGTCTTCACATCCATTTGCCAAATTTCATAATCATAAAATGCAGCAATTGCTAACATGATTCAGACGGACTTAAGCATCGCTACGGGTGAGAAGGTCTCATCGTAGTCAACTCCTTGAACTTGTCGAAAACCTTTCGCAACAAGTCGAGCTTTGTAAACAGTAACATTACCGTCAGCGTCAGTCTTCCCCTTGAAGATCCATTTATTCTCTATGGCTTGCCGATCATCGGGCAAGTCCACCAAAGTCCACACTTTGTTCTCATACATGGATCCCATCTTTGATTTCACGGCCTCAAGCCATTTTGCGGAATCTGGGCTCATCATCACTTCCTCATAGTTCGTAGGTTCGTCATGGTCAAGTAACATGACCTCCAGAATAGGATTACTGTACCACTCTGGTGCGGATCTTACTCTGGTTGACCTACGAGGTTCAGTAGTAACTTGATCTGAAGTTTCATGATCATCATCATTAGCTTCCTCACTAATTGGTGTAGGCATCACATGAACTGATTTCTATGAAGAACTACTTTCCAATAAGGGAGCAGGTACAGTTACCTCATCAAGTTCTACTTTCCTCCCACTCACTTCTTTCGAGAGAAACTCCTTCTCTAGAAAGGATCCATTCTTAGGAACGAATGTCTTGCCTTCGAATCTGTGATAGAAGGTGTACCCAACAGTCTCCTTTGGGTATCCTATGAAGACACATTTCTCCGATTTGGGTTTGAGCTTATCAGGTTGAAGCTTTTCACATAAGCATCGCAACCCCAAACTTTAAGAAACGACAACTTTGGTTTTTTGCCAAACCACTGTTCATAAGGAGTCGTCTCAACGGATTTAGATGGTGCCCCATTTAACGTGAATGAAGTTGTCTCTAAAGCATAACCCCAAAATGATAGCGATAAATCAGTAAGAGACATCATAGATCGCACCATATCTAGTAAAGTGCAATTACGACATTCGGACACACCATTACGCTGTGGTGTTCCAGGTGGCGTGAGTTGCGAGACTATTCCGCATTGTTTCAAATGAAGACCAAACTCGTAACTCAAATATTCTCCTCCACGATCAGATCGTAGAAACTTTATTTTCTTGTAACGATGATTTTCCACTTCACTCTGAAATTCTTTGAACTTTTCAAATGTTTTAGACTTATGTTTCATTAAGTAGATATACTCATATCTGCTCAAATCATCTGTGAAGGTGAGAAAATAACGATACCCGTCGTGAGCCTCAACATTCATTGGACTACATACATCAGTATGTATGATCTCCAGCAAATCAGTTGCTCGCTCCATAGTTCCGGAGAATGGCGTTTTAGTCATCTTGCCCATGAGGCATGGTTCGCAAGTACCAAGTGATTCATAATCAAGTGATTCCAGAAGTCCATCAGTATGGAGTTTCTTCATGTGATTTACACCAATATGACCCAAACGGCAGTGCCACAAATAAGTTGCACTATCATTATCAACTCTACATCTTTTAGCTTCAATATTATGAATATGTGTGTCACTACTATCGAGATTCAATATGAACAGACCACTCTTCAAGGGTGTATGACCATAAAAGATATTACTCATATAAATAGAACAACCATTATTATCTGATTTAAATGAATAACCGTCTCGTACCAAACAAGATCCAGATATAATGTTGATGCTCAACGCTGGCACCAAATAACAATTATTCAATTCTAAAACTAATCCCGAAGGTAGATGTGGAGGTAGCGTGCCGACCGCGATCACATCGACTTTGGAACCATTTCCCACGCGCATCGTCACCTCGTCCTTAGCCAATCTTCGCTTAATTCGTAGTCCCTGTTTCGAGTTGCAAATATTAGCAACAGAACCAGTATCAAATACCCAGGCACTACTGCGAGCATTAGTAAGGTACACATCAATAACATGTATATCACATATACCTTTGTTCACCTTGCTATCCTTCTTATCCGCCAAATACTTGGGGTAGTTCCGCTTCCAGTGACCAGTCCCTGAGACGTCTCCAACGTATCTATAATTTTTGATTGCTCCATGCTATATTATCTACTGTTTTGGACTATATTGGGCTTTATTTTCCACTTTTATATTACTTTTGGGACTAACCTATTAACCGGAGGCCCAGCCCCGAATTGTTGTTTTTTTGCCTATTTCAGTGTTTCGCAGAAACGGAATATCAAATGGAAAGAAACCTTCGGGAGCGTGATTTTCTCGCAGAATATGATCCAGGAGACTTGGACCCCCCGTCAAGAAAGAAGAGAGGCGGCCACGAGGGTGGAGGGCGCGCCCCCTCCTAGGGAGCGCCCCCTGCCTCATGGGCCCCCCTTTGCTCCACCGACGTACTCCTTCCTCCTATTTATACCTACGTACCCCCGGAGCCAAAAACCTATTCCACCGCCGCAACCTTCTGTACCCACGAGATCCCATCTTGGGGCCCGTTCCGGAGCTCCGCCGGAAGGGGAATCCACCACGGAGGGCTTGTACATGATCACCATAGCCTCTCCGATGAAGTGTGAGTAGTTTACCTCAGACCTTCGGGACCATATTTATTATCTAGATGGCTTCTTCTCTCTTTTTGGATCTCAATACAATGTTCTCCCCTATCTCGTGGAGATCTATTCGATGTAATCTTCTTTTTGCGGTGTGTTTGTTGAGACAGATGAATTGTGGGTTTATGATCAAGATTATCTATGAGCAATATCTGAATCTTCTCTCAATTCTTTTATGTATGATTGGTTATCTTTGCAAGTCTCTTCGAATTATCAGTTGGGTTTGGCCTACTAGATTGGTTGTTCTTGCAATGGGAGAAGTGCTTAGCTTTGGGTTCAATCTTGCGGTGTCCTTACCCAGTGACAGAAAGGGTAGCAAGGCACGTATTGTATTGTTGCCATCGAGGATAACAAGATGGGTTTTTTTATCATATTGCATGAATTTATCCCTCTACATCATGTCATCTTGCTTAAGCCATTACTCTGTTTTTAACTTAATAATCTAGATGCATGCTGGATAACGGTCGATGAGTGGAGTAATAGTAGTAGATGCAGGCAGGAGTCGGTCTACTTGTCTCGGACGTGATGCCTATATACATGATCATACCTAGATACTCTCATAACTATGCTCAATTCTGTCGATTGCTCAACAGTAATTCGTTCACCCACCGTAAAATACTTACGCTCTTGAGAGAAGCCACTAGTGAAACCTATGGCCCCGGGTCGATTCTCATCATATTAATCTTTATTACTTTATTATTTCTTTTCTATTTACTTTGCTTTTTATTTTACTTTGCATCTTTATACCAAAAATACCAAAAATATTATCTATCATATCTATCAGATCTCACTCTCGTAAGTGACCGTGAAGGGATTGACAACCCCTATTCGCGTTGGTTGCGAGGAGCTATTTGTTTTGTGTAGGTACTAGGGACTAAGCGTGGAGCCTCCTACTGGATTGATACCTTGGTTCTCAAAAACTGAGGGAAATACTTATGCTACTCTGCTGCATCATCCTCTCCTCTTCGGGGAAATCCAACATAGTGCTCAAGAGGTAGCAAGAAGAATTTCTGGCGCCATTGCCGGGGAGGTTTTCGCGAAGTCAAGTCAAGATTTGACTCCCAACAGCGAGCAATTTCTGGCACCAAGTACCCATCACAGTCCCTTATCTCTCGCATTACATTATTTGCCATTTGCCTCTCGTTTTCCTCTCCCCCACTTCACCCTTGCCGTTTTATTCGCCCTCTCTTTTCCGTTTGCCTTTTTCTCGCTTGCTTGCCGTTATGTCTGAATTTGAGGAAATTACTGCCGATATGGATAATAATAATATCATGGAGAATTCTGATGCTCTTGCTAAAGAACCCCCTACCTTGCATACAAAAAAGTTTTGAGTTGGTAGTGGTAATATTATTGGAAAAGGAGTTATTCAAGATTCTTTACTTGTGCCGGTACTTTGCCTTCTATGGGCGGTTCTATTCTTCATAGAACTAGTAGTATTGCGGACGCTATTGCCATGCTTATAGTTTAACTTGAAAGGCAATTTATGCACTTGCATCCCTGCATACAACAAATTTTCTTAGAATTCTCTAATATTGAGCATTCTTCCGTTAAGCGTGCCACCACTATCTTTTTGGCTCATGAGTTTAGATTTATAATAAAAGAGGCCAAAGAAATCTTTGCGCATTATTTGGTGGATGCTAGTCATCCTCCCATTGAAGCTATCCTTTTCAATCAAGAAGACATGACGCATTTACAATCTTTAGATCATATTGCTTATAATGAAAATCTTAGGAAAAAGGTTCCTGCCGATGTTCTAGTTGATAACATTTCTGAGCTTAATGATGAATTTGCTATTCAAAATAATGGACTAGGTTTTCCTCTTGAACAAAGGCTTATAGCTTTTTGCCAAAAGAATGCTCTTAATGATGAATTGGTTGTACAATACGAAGGGCCTAGGGAGGAACCCATACCTCCCGAGATTGATCTTGGGGACTTTTGTCCCATTAAATTTAGCCCTTTTGATTATTTTTGCTTGCCTCAAAGGAAACTTGCTGCTGAACGTAGAGAATATGAGAGAAGTTTTCATGATTTGCCATACCACTATTATGGCAATACCTAGATCTATCCTTGCTTTTATGCCTAGCTAGGGGCGTTAAACGATAGCGCTTGTTGGGAGGCAACCCAATTTCATTTTTACTTTTTATACTTTTTGCTTCTGTTTAGTAATAAATTATCTATCTACCTTCTGTTTAGATGTGGTTTTATGTTTTAATTAGTGTTTGTGCCAAGTTAAACCTGTAGGATCTTCTTGGATGATAGTTATTTGATCTTGCTGTAATTTCCAGAAACTTTCTGTTCACGAAAACAGTTGTTAAAAATCACCAGAACGTGATAAAATAGTGATTCCAATTGCTTCTGATCAATAAACAAATGGCCTAGGTCGTCCTATTTTGGCTTATTTTTTGGAGTTCCAGAAGTTTGCGTTAGTTACAGATTACTACAGACTGTTCTGTTTTTGACAGATTCTGTTTTTCGTGTGTTGTTTGCTTATTTTGATGAATCTATGGCTAGTAAAATAGTTTATAAACCATAGAGAAGTTGGAATACAGTAGGATTAACACCAATATAAATAAAGAATGAGTTCATTACAGTATCTTGAAGTGGTCCTTTGTTTTCTTTCGCTAACGGAGCTTACGAGATTTCTGTTGAGTTTTGTGTTGTGAAGTTTTCAAGTTTTGGGTTAAATCATTCGATGGATTATGGAACAAGGAGTGGCAAGAGCCTAAGCTTGGGGATGCCCATGGCACCCCCAAGATAATCTAAGGACACCAAAAAGTCAAAGCTTGGGGATGCCCCGGAAGGCATCCCCTCTTTCATCTACTTCCATCGGTAACTTTACTTGGAGCTATATTTTTATTCACCACATGATATGTGTTTTGCTTGGAGCGTCTTGTATGATTTGAGTCTTTGCTTTTTAGTCTACCACAATCATCCTTGCTATACACACCTTTTGAGAGAGCCATACATGAATTGGAAATTGTTAGAATACTCTATGTGCTTCACTTATATCTTTTGAGCTTTATAGTTTTGCTCTATGTGCTTCACTTATATCTTTTGAGCTTTATAGTTTTGCTCTAGTGCTTCACTTATATCTTTTAGAGCACGGTGGTGGATTTGTTTCATAGAAACTATTGATCTCTCATGCTTCACTTAGATTATTTTGAGAGACTTAAATAGCGTGATAATTTGCTTAATAATCTTAATATGCTTGGTATTCAAGATTTGTAAAACTTTCTTTTGAGTGTGTTGAATACTAAGAAAAGTTTGATGCTTGATAATTGTTTTGAGATATGAAGATGGTGATATTAGAGTCATGCTAGTTGAGTAGTTGTGAATTTGAGAAATACTTGTGTTAAAGTTTGTGATTCCCGTAGCATGCACGTATGGTGAACCGTTATGTGATGAAGTCGGAGCACGATTTATTCATTGATTCTCTTCCTTATGAGTGGCGGTCGGGGACGAGCGATGGTCTTTTCCTACCAATCTATCCCCCTAGGAGAATGCGCGTAATACTTTGCTTTGATAACTTGTAGATTTTTACAATATATATATGAGTTCTTTATGACTAATGTTGAGTCCATGGATCATACACACTTTTCCTCCCTTCCACCATTGCTAGCCTCTCTAATACCGCGCACCTTTCGCCGGTATCATACAACCACCATATACCTTCCTCAAAACAGCCACCATACCTACCTATCATGGCATTTCCATAGCCATTCCGAGATATATTGCCATGCAACTTTCCACCGTTCCATTTATTATGATATGCTCCACCATTGTCATATTGCTTAGCATGATCATGTAGTTGACATCGTATTTGTGGCAAAGCCACCGTTCATAATTCTTTCATACATGTCACTCTTGATTCATTGCATATCTCGGTACACCACCGGAGCCATTCATATAGTCATACTTTGTTCTAAGTATCGAGTTGTAATTGTTGAGTTGTAAGAAAAATAAAAGTGTGATGATCATCATTTTTAGAGCATTGTCGCAAGTGAGGAAAGGATGATGGAGACTATGATTCCCCCGCAAGTCGGGATGAGACTCCGGACGGAAAAAAGGAGGCCATAAAAAAAGAGAAAAGGCCCAAATAAAAAAAATGAGAGAAAAGAGAGAAGGGACAATGTTACTATCCTTTTACCACACCTGTGCTTCAAAGTAGCACCATGATCTTCATGATAGAGAGTCTCTCATTTTGTCACTTTCATATACTAGTGGGAATTTTTCATTATAGAACTTGGCTTGTATATTCCAATGATGGGCTTCCTCAAGATGCCCTAGGTCTTCGTGAGCAAGCGAGTTGGATGCACACCCACTTAGTTTCTTTTGTTGAGCTTTCATATACTTATAGCTCTAGTGCATCCGTTGCATGGCAATCCCTACTCACTCACATTGATATCTATTGATGGGCATCTCCATAGCCCGTTGATACACCTAGTTGATGTGAGACTATCTTCCCCTCTTTTTGTCTTCTCCACAACCACCATTCTATTCCACATATAGTGCTATATCCATGGCTCACGCTCATGTATTGCGTGAAGATTGAAAAAGTTTTGAAAATGTCAAAAGTATGAAACAATTGCTTGGCTTGTCATCGGGGTTGTGCATGATTTAAATACTTTGTGTGGTGAAGATAGAGGATAGCTAGACTATATGATTTTGTAGGGATAACTTTCTTTGGCCATGTTATTTTGAGAGGACATAATTGCTTAGTTAGTATGCTTGAAGTATTATTATTTTTATGTCAATATGAACTTTTGTCTTGAATCTTTCAGATCTAAATATTCATACCACAATTAAGAAGAATTACATTGAAATTATGCCAAGTAGCACTCCGCATCAAAAATTCTTTTTTATCATTTACCTACTCGAGGACGAGCAGGAATTAAGCTTGGGGATGCCTGATACGTCTCCAACGTATCTATAATTTTTTATTGCTCCATGCTATATTATCTACTGTTTTGGACTATATTGGGCTTTATTTTCCACTTTTATATTACTTTTGGGACTAACCTATTAACCGGAGGCCCAGCCCAGAATTGCTGTTTTTTTTGCCTATTTCAGTGTTTCGTAGAAACGGAATATCAAACGGAGTCCAAACGGAATGAAACCTTCGGGAGCGTGATTTTCTCGCAGAATATGATCCATGAGACTTGGACCCCCCGTCAAGAAAGATGGGAGGTGGCCACGAGGGTGGAGGGCGCGCCCCCTGCCTCGTGGGCCCCCCTTTGCTCCACCGACGTACTCCTTCCTCCTATATATACCTACGTACCCCCAAACGATCAGATACGGAGCCAAAAACCTAATTCCAGCGCCGCAACCTTCTGTACCCACGAGATCCCATCTTGGGGCCTGTTCCGGAGCTCCGGCGGAAGGGGAATCCACCATGGAGGGCTTCTACATGATCACCATAGCCTCTCCGATGAAGTGTGAGTAGTTTACCTCAGACCTTCGGGTCCATAGTTATTAGCTAGATGGCTTCTTCTCTCTTTTTGGATCTCAATACAATGTTCCCCCCTCTCTCGTGGAGATCTATTCGATGTAATCTTCTTTTTGCGGTCTGTTTGTTGAGACCGATGAATTGTGGGTTTATGATCAAGATTATCTATGAGCAATATTTGAATCTTCTCTAAATTCTTTTATGTATGATTGGTTATCTTTGCAAGTCTCTTCGAATTATCAGTTTGGTTTGGCCTACTAGATTGGTTGTTCTTGCAATGGGACAAGTGCTTAGCTTTGGGTTCAATCTTGCGGTGTTCTTACCCAGTGACAGAAAGGGCAGCAAGGCAGGTATTGTATTGATGCCATCGAGGATAACAAGATGGTTTTTAATCATATTGCATGAATTTATCCCTCTACATCATGTCATCTTGCTTAAGGCGTTACTCTGTTTTTAACTTAATACTCTAGATGCATGCTGGATAGCGGTCGATGAGTGGAGTAATAGTAGTAGATGCAGGCAGGAGTCGGTCTACTTGTCTCGGACGTGATGCCTATATACATGATCATACCTAGATACTCTCATAACTATGCTCAATTCTGTCAATTTCTCAACAGTAATTCGTTCACCCACCGTAAAATACTTATGCTCTTGAGAGAAGCCACTAGTGAAACCTATGGCCCCCGGGTCTATTCTCATCATATTAATCTTTATTACTTTATTATTGCTTTGATATTTACTTTGCTTTCTATTTTACTTTGCATATTTATACCAAAAATACCAAAAATATTATCTATCATATCTATCATATCTATCAGATCTCACTTTCGTAATTGACCGTGAAGGGATTGACAACCCCTATTCGCGTTGGTTGCGAGGAGCTATTTTTTGTGTGTAGGTACTAGGGACTAAGCGTGGAGCCTCCTACTGGATGATACCTTGGTTCTCAAAAGTTGAGGGAAATACTTATGCTACTCTGCTGCATCATCCTCTCCTCTTCGGGGAAATCCAACGCAGTGCTCAAGAGGTAGCAGTCCCTTTGCAGTAGAAGCACTCAGTTTCAGGCTTAGGTCCATTCTTGGGATTCTTCTCTTGAGCAGCAACTTGTTTGCCGTTCTTCTTGAAGTTCCCCTTCTTCTTCCCTTTACCCTTTTTCTTGAAACTGGTGGTCTTGTTAAGCATCAACACTTGATGCTCTTTCTTGATTTCTACCTCCGCAGCCTTTAGCATTGCGAAGAGCTCGGGAATTGCCTTATCCATCCCTTGCATATTATAGTTCATCACGAAGCTCTTGTAGCTTGGTGGCAATGATTGGAGAATTCTGTCAATGACACTATCATCAGGAAGATTAACTCCCAGTTGAATCAAGTGATTATTATACCCAGACATTTGGAGTATATGTTCACTGACAGAACTATTCTCCTCCATCTTGCAGCTATAGAACTTATTGGAGACTTCATAACTCTCAATCCGGGCATTTGCTTGAAATATTAACTTCACCTCCTGGAACATCAAATATGCTCCATGACGTTCAAAACATCTTTGAAGTCCCGGTTCTAAGCCGTAAAGCATGGCACACTGAACTATCGAGTAGTCATCAACTTTGCTTTGCCAGACGTTCATAACATATGGTTTAGCTCCTGCAGTAGGTTTGGCACCCAGCGGTGCTTCCAGGACGTAATTCTTTTGTGCAGCAATGAGGATAATCCTCAAGTTACGGACCCGGTCCGTGTAGTTGCTACCATCATCTTTCAACTTAGCTTTCTCAAGGAACGCATTAAAATTCAACAGAACAAGAGCATGGGCCATCTATCTACAACAACATAAACCTGCAAAATACTATCAGGTACTAAGTTCATGATAAATTAAAGTTCAATTAATCATATTACTTAAGAACTCCCACTTAGATAGACATCCCTCTAATCATCTAAGTGATAACGTGTTCCATATCTACTAAACCATGTCCAATCATCATGTGAGATGGAGTAGTTTTCAATGGTGAACATCACTATGTTGATCATATCTACTATATGATTCACGCTCGACCTTTCAGTCTCAGTGTTCCGAGGCCATATCTGCATATGCTAGGCTCGTCAAGTTTAACCCGAGTATTCTGCGTGTAAAAACTAGCTTGCACCCATTGTATGTGAACGTAGAGCTTATCACACCCAATCATCGTGTGGTGTCTCGGCACGACGAACTTTCGCAATGGTGCATACTCAGGGAGAACACTTGTACCTTGAAATTTAGTGAGAGATCATCTTATAATGCTACCATCGTCTAAGCAAAATAAGATGCATAAAGGATAAACATCACATGCAATCAATATAAGTGATATGATATGGCCATCATCATCTTGTGCCTGTGATCTCCATCTCCATAGCACCATCATGATCACCATAGTCACCGGCGCGACACCTTGATCTCCATCGTAGCATCGTTGTCGTCTCGCCAACTATTGCTTCTACGACTATCCCTACCGCTTAGTGATAAAGGAAAGCAATTACAGGGTGATTGCATTGCATACAATAAAGCGACAACCATATGGCTCCTGCCAGTTGCCGATAACTCTGTTACAAAACATGATCATCTCATACAATAAATTATAGCATCACATCTTGACCATATCACATCACAACATGCCCTGCAAAAACAAGTTAGACGTCCTCTACTTTGTTTGTTGCAAGTTTTACGTGGCTACTACGGGCTGAGCAAGAACCGTTCTTACCTATGCATCAAAACCACAACGATATGTCGTCAAGTATGTGCTGTTTTAACCTTCAACAAGGACCGGGCTTAGCCACACTCGATTCAAATAAAGTTGGAGAAACTGACACCCGCTAGCCACCTGTGTGCGAAGCACGACGGTAGAACCAGTCTCGCGTAAGCGTACGCGTAATGTCGGCCCGGGCCGCTTCATCCAACAAGACCGCCGAATCAAAGTATGATATGCTGGTAAGCAGTATGACTTGTATCGCCCACAACTCACTTGTGTTCTACTCGTGCATATAAGATCAACGCATAAACCTGGCTTGGATGCCACTGTTGGGGAACGCAGTAATTTCGAAAATTTTCCTACGCACATGCAAGATAATTGTGATGCAGAGCAACGAGAGGGGAGAGTGTTGTCCACGTACCCTCATAGACCGAAAGCGGAAGCCTCAGTTGACGCGGGTGATGTATTCGAACGTCTTCGCGATCCAACCGATCAAGTACCGAACACACAGCACCTCCGTGATCTGCACACATTCAGCTCAGTGACGTCCCACGAACTCAAGATCCAGTAGAGCTTCGCGGGAGAGTTTCGTCAGCACGACGGCGTGATGACGGTGATGATGATGCTACCGACGCAGGGCTTCCCCTAAGCACTGCTACGATATGACCGAGGTGGATTATGGTGGAGGGGGCACCGCACACGGCTAAAAGATCAATGATCAATTGTTGTGTCTCCAAGGGGTGCCCTGTCATGGTACTAAGACTGACAGTACGAAGGGGGGTAGGTGATGGAGAGGCAGGTTCTAGCTACGATGAAGTTGTTGACAAGTGTTTTCCGAGTTCAGGCCCTTCTCTGAGGAAGTAACAGCCCTACGTCTCGATGCCCGGAGGCGGTCGACTGGATTATGTGTATGTGTATTACAGGGGGTGCGAACCCTTGTGCCAGAGGAGGGGGTGGCTTATATAGAGTGCTCCAGGACCCCAGCCATCCCACGACGCCAAGGGTTCAATGTAAGTTAAGACTGAGCGTTACAGCTAACGCTAGCTATAAAGGACTATAAATGATCTTTAAAACTACAGAGTAAATGCCCGACCGTTGTTGTATAGTGACTTTAAATCTTCTCCGCGTCGAGTGTCTTCTGGCGCGGTCGAGTGCTTCAATCATTCCGAGTGGAATGTCTTGAGTCGAGTGAATGATGATGTCCCTCTACTGCCGTTGGCTTTAGGGCGATGACCTTAGGAAGGGTATATAGGACAGGCCTATGACCCTACCCTAGGTATACAACCCCATCATTAGCCCCCGAATGGTTCAGGGTTTGAGTGGAGAGGGAGTTGGAAGTGCTTCCGATTGGACTTCGAGTTCCTGTGAGAGTCCTGTTGAGACTGACTGATTCAGAGTGAAGCTGTCGACTGCTTTTCCAGTCGCCTTGATCCATTCTTGACATGCGTTGAGTGGACTTTTGCTGTTGGGTTCCGAGTGCAGGTACGGGAAAAAATCTTTCGTTCGATAAGTTGCTCTGACGTTCGCTGATTTAGTGGGATTCAAAAATTGGGAAGCGCGCCGGGCGGAGGTGTCCGTAACGACCAGACTGGATTAGGCAAGGGCGCCTCGATCCCCGCGCCGCCTTTTTCGCCACGTACCGAGCGGGCGCCAGTTGCGGGATCCGGTGAAATCGCCTAGGGCCACCAGTCAGTCACTCGGCACCAGCTTCATATAAGGTTCTGGACCGGGGTTTTTGATATAGTGCTTCGTCAATTCTCTTCCTCTTCCTCTGTTTCCTCTGTCGCGCGCCCTGTAGCCCTAGCTCCGCCGCGCCGCCCGAGCTTCAATCTCACCAATGGTGAAGGATAAGACGCTGGCTCTGGAGCGCGTGAAGAAATCATCGGCGAAGGTGAAGGGTAGGGCGCCAAGCCGGGGCGGTTCTTCGTCGCGGGTTGGCTTGCCGCACGGCTGGATCCAGGGGGACTGGATCCGGACGACCATCACGCAGGATGATCTCCTGGACATGGCGCGAGAGGGCTTGTTTCCTCTGGGAGAGGCATGGCTTCCAGGGGTTGAGTCTGAACCACAACCGCAGCCTCGTGAGTGCGTCCTCCTCGCCACACATCTGGATCGGGGGTTTTCTCTGCCGCCACACCCATTCTTTCGAGCATTCTTGAACTTTTTCGGGGCGCAACTCCACCATTTCACCCCCAACTCCATAGTCTATCTTTCCGCCTTCGTTTCCTTGTGCGAGTGTTTCCTGGGCTGTCGACCGCATTGGGGGTTGTTCAAGCACATCTTCACATGCCGCTCCCAGATGGTCAAGAAAGTCGCGTCGAGTGACGACAAGACCAAGGTCGTCCAGATGTGCGGGGGGTCTGGCGATCCAAATGAGAGGGAAGAGTTGTTTTCCGCCCATGACGCTTCCTGAGTCGGTTCGGGGATGGCAATCGACCTGGTTCTATTGCCAAGACAAAACGACCCCAGGGCACTCGACCGGCCTTCCCCCTTTTTCCTTGGCCCGAGTGGAAAAGCCTGCTGCTCTGAAAGTGGCTCCGGAGGAGAAGGCGCAGGTGAAGGTGTTAGTCGACATGGTCGTGGAGCTTGTCCGAGAGGGAGTAACTGGCATGGACCTGCTGGAGACCTTCCTCAAGTGGCGCATCCAGCCACTTCAGTACCGAGACCACCTGTGACGCCCCCGATTTGACCGTACACTAATCATGCACGCAAATGTGTACGATCAAGATCAGGGACTCACGGGAAGATATCACAACACAACTCTAAAACATAAATAAGTCATACAAGCATTATAATACAAGCCAGGGGCCTCGAGGGCTCGAATACAAGTGCTCGATCATAGACGAGTCAGCGGGAGCAACAATATCTGAGTACAGACATAAGTTAAACAAGTTTGCCTTAAGAAGGCTAGCACAAACTAGGATACAGATCGAACGAGGCGTAGGCCTCCTGCCTGGGATCCTCCTAACTACTCCTGGTCGTCGTCAGCGGCCTGCACGCAGTAGTAGGCACCTCCAGTGTCGTAGGAGTCGTCGTTGACGGTGGCGTCTGGCTCCTGGACCCCAACATCTGGTTGCGACAACCAGGTAGAAAGGAAAGGGGAAAAAGAGGGAGAGAAGCAACCGTGAGTACTCATCCAAAGTACTCGCAAGCGAGGAGCTACACTACATATGCATGGGTATATGTGTAAAGGGGCATATCAGTGGACTGAACTGCAGAATGCCAGAATAAAAAGGGGGATAGCTAGTCCTGTCGAAGACTACGCTTCTGGACATCTCCATCTTGCAGCATATAGAAGAGAGTAGATTGAAGTCCTCCAAGTAGCATCGCATAGCATAATCCTACCCGACGATCCCCTCCTCGTCGCCCTGTTAGAGAGCGATCACCGGGTTGTATCTGGCACTTGGAAGGGTGTATTTTATTCAGTATCCAGTTCTAGTTGTCATAAGGTCAAGGTACAACTCCGGGTCGTCCTTTTACCGAGGGACACGGCTATTCGAATAGATAAACTTCCCTGCAGGGGTGCACCACATAACCCAACACGCTCGATCCCATTTGACCGGACACACTTTTCTGGGTCATGCCCGGCCTCGTAAGATCAACGCGTCGCAGCCCTACCTAAGCACAACAGAGCGGTCAACACGCTGGTCTAATCCTAAGCGCGCAGGGGTCTGGGCCCATCGCCCTATGCACACCTGCACGTTGCGAACGCGG